>NC_068375.1:20664481-20744481 GCF_023724105.1 Carassius gibelio | reverse complement strand
AGAATGGAAAAACTAAAGCATAATGGACCGGCTAGCTGTCCCTTGAGTCTGTGTGTGACTGATTGTTTCAGAGATTATACTTTTACTTGGGCTGACATCTAAGCGTTCCCAAATTTAATGAGACAATATTTCCTGGTTTGTTGCATGATCGGACACTGAGATACACCCTTGTTTCGACTGCTTTGGGCATGACTGTCAAGTTTAGCTTTACGTACAAACCCTTTGTGTAAGTATGGGGACAATGACAAGTCGTCTTGTTTTAGACCACTCTAGGGGCGTTACGCAGAATCAGAGTGTGTTCTGAGAAGCCTGGGAGTGTTTGTGTGTGCTGACTAGGTCATAAGTATCATGTAAACTCAGACACCCACCATAATCAGCTAATGACCATAATGATGCCCGATGCGTCTATATCTCTCCCCCTCTATTGCTCACCCTAGCTTTACTTTTTAACATAATGTATACACTTTGATCCTTTCTGATCTTTTCCTTGCTCACCTTTCCCACCATATCTCAGTCTTTACCCAGGAGCTGACCCTCTAATCTTTATGATCCTTTCCCCTAGTTATTCACAAGCACGTACACAAACACACAAAGCTTTGATTTCACCTCACATTTGGCAAAAACCCAAATGACAATAAATGAGCTTTGGTACAGCATAGATCACTTTACTCTTAAATTACTCCATTCGAGGTCATCCTGATTAGTTTTTTCTATTTTATCTACAGCATGTTACAGAATTGGCTGGAGATTCAAACCAAAGCATAGTTAACTGACAACTGCAAGATGTTATCATGCAAAGATGAGCTTCTGGGTCTTGCGTTTGCATAGCATGACCTCAGCAGACTGTGGTAATCTCCAGCTTTCATGTGCACATTTAAGCTTTTGTGTGTGCGTGTGTGTCTGTGTGTTTGCGCGTCTGAGTCCAGGCCTGGGTCATCTGGGGCTGAGCTGGTTCAGGAAAGGTCGCTGTGGAGTGATCAGGATTGGTGTGCGTGCAGTGATCCAATTCAGTACCTAATGGCAGCACTGACCTGACAGTTCTGAACACACACATACTCAACTGAGTAGGCAAAGGTTACAAAAGTGCACATAGTTAGACTGACAAAGCCTTGTGGACTTTATTGTTAATCTCAGACAGCATGGCCACAGACTGCTCACTCGTAAATTGTATGCAGAACTGGAAAAAACTGGCTGAAGTGTGCAATTTATCAGTCCACCAGGAAACAAAGTTGTTTTACAAAGTGCTTAGTCTAGTCGCTGGATTTACAAAGTTTACAAAGAGCAATGTTGCTGAATGATTTATCTGGAACAAATGTTGCTTACTATATATATATATATATATATATATATATATATATATATATATATATATATATATATATATATATTGTGTGTGTATATCTTAGATGTGCACCGAGACTACATTTCTCATCTGATGCAGATTACAGCCGATTATTCAAAATGATATTTTTTGATACCGAAAGTTTGTTTACCTTAAGGCTGGTTCACACGGCAGGATAATTGGGCCGATTTTAGCCCCGATTCAGCCCTTCCGACAATCTTAGGATGCTCCGATTATCGTAAAATAATCTGATCAAATATTCCTGCCGTGTGTGGTGTGTTAAGACCACTCTCCTCTGCTCGGAAGAATGTCGGGACCGCTCCGATCTCAAATCGGGGATATCCAACATGTTGGATTTATTTTGCCCGATTTCTTCTCGTGTGTGGTGTCCCCCGAGGACAAACAATCATGCAGCCTGTGGACTGTGGCGTGTAGCCAATCAGAAAGCGAGGTGACGAGGCAGTGATAGTACCGGGAAACAAAATCAAAACAGCCGGCGTATATAATATAACAAATACAAATAAAGTCGATGGGCATAACTACATCCACAACTGCAGTCCACCAGAGTACATGGAAACTAATATATGAACGTTTATTTCAACGGTTATTAATCTGTGTAGTACGTAACAACATTTCTATGAGATAAAACAACAAATATCATGATGTAGCAAGTATAGTCCATGCTCGCGTTGTCTCCACCTCTTTGACCATCGCCTTTTCTTGTTTTTCTTATGTTTTTTTCCATTAAAAACAAAGCACAAACTATGGCCACTGCATCCTCTTCGTCCGCCATGATTGTTTACTCTGAAGTCACGTTTGATCTCGAGGGATTTTGCGAGATTTCCCGTCTGACCTGGGAATGCTCGGGAGTCAAATCGGTTCGTGTGTGATGTGTTGATATTGCCGTGTGGCTGCACACCACACACGGAGCGACCAAAACTGTTAGACCTGTGATTTTTTATCGCCGTGTGTGGGGTCTCTCAGGTTTGGAAAATCTGCCGACAATTTTAAAATCGTCCCGTGTGAACCAGGCCTTAATTGGATAATTCACCCAAAAATTCTAATTTTGTCATTAGTTACCCACTTTCATGTTATTCAAAATCCTAAAGACCATCGTTCATTTTTAGAACATAAAGAAAACAAAAATGACACCTTCATTCAACAGTTCTTCTCTTCAGTGTCAGTGTCAGCCGCCATTCACGAGAGTAACACAACGTATGTGTGTGGTGCTGTTGACATAGATCGTGCATGCGCTGTGCCTTGTTTACAAGCAGAGGAATGCACACGCCTGCATTATGGCACTCTTGTGAATAATGGCTGACACTGACACAGAAGAGAAGAATTTTTGAATGAAGTTGTTATTTTTGTTTTCTTTGCGCACAAAAATTATTCTCGTAGCTTTATATAATTAAGGTTGAACCATTGGTGTCACATGGACTATTTTAACAAAGCCCTTACTTCCTTTCTGGGCCTTGAACATTTCAGTTGTGTTGCTGTCTATGCAAGGTCATAAAGCTCTCAGATTTCATCAAAAATATCTTATTTTGTTTTCCGAAGATGAACTTAGGTCTTACAGGTTTGTAATGATATAAGGGTGAGTATACAGGGAACCCTTTCATTTGGTATTAGAGGTTAAAATGAACAACAACAAAGCTATTAAATACAATGCTATTTATTTTCAGATATAATTATCTCATTCAAATAAAAACATTTATATACTACACGATTGCACATATGGTCGTTTTAATAAAAACTTGGCAAATTTATACAAATTTATACATATACATATACATTTATAGCTCCCTATAGTATTTTTATAGCTACTTAATGAACTGGATAACTTTCCAGAGGTAAATGCAACGTTAAAGGGGTCATATGATGCTGCTAAAAATCACATTATTTTGTGTATTTGGTGTAATGAAATGTTTATGCGGTTTAAGGTTTAAAAAAACACTTTATTCTCCACATATTGTACATTATTGTTTCTTCTCTATGCCCCACCTTCTGAAATGCGTCAATTTTCACAAAGCTCATTTGTCTGAAAAGCAAGGTATGCTGTGATTGGCCAGCTATCCAGCGCATTGTGATTAACATATTCTGATGCCTTGCCCGCCCGGAGCGATGAGTCAAAAACATAAAACATATTATAAACATGATCTTTTGGAAGGCAAAAACAAAGTAGTTTCGTTTTCTCAATGGAACAATGGCACACACAGTCAGTTTTGAGCGAGATGCTAACAGTCTAATCAGATTCAATGATTTATGCTAAGCTAAGCTAAAAGTGTTACCGCCAGACCCAGAGATCGGCTGAATGAATTTGAAAATGGTAAAACTCAACTTTTTAATTCTAGGTGAGATGGAAAATGAGCCCTTTTTTCTTTTTTTTTTTTTTTTTTTTCTTTTTTTTAAGTGTTCCTTTAATGCCTTGTTAATCTTTTAATATGGACAGCACTAAATTTAACACAAGAAACATTTTCTTTATGCAAGAAGCTGTCTGTTTGATCAAAAGTGACACCAAACACTGTAATTGTTGCAAAAGAAAGACTTGTTGCAAAAGAATTGTTGCAAAAATAGTTATTTTGGACTTTCTATTCATCAAACATTTAAAAAAAAAATTTAAGCAGCACTTAATAATAATACATTTTATGAATTAGTTGTTTCTTGAGCACTTAATCAACATTAGATTTGTTTCAGAATGATCATGATTACCAAGATTGGAGTATAGCTGCTGAAAAATCAGCTTTGTAGTCACAAGAATAAAGTACAAACAAAACAGTAGGGTGTTTTTAAAGGGGTCATCTTTCCAACAAAAGTAATTCAGTAACAGGCAGAAATAAGCATAAACAAATAATTAATATTATAATAATATAAATGTTGATAAATACCTAATATTGACCAAAACTGTATTAAAGGGGTAATATGATGCGATTTCTATTTTTCCTTTTCTTTAGTGTGTTATGTAGCTATTTGTGCATGTATATGATCTGTAGAGTTACAAAGCTCAAAGTGTCCTACAATAGGATTTATTCTATCTAAAAGAGAAGGCAGATCCAGACCGGGCTCAAACGCCTCATTAAAACACGCCTCCACATGTCTACGTCACGATGTGGAAATATTTGTGTAATGCTGACCAAATGTTCACACAAAGAAAGAAGGCGTGGTTTCAGTAACCGCAGTAGTGTTGAGACGCTGTGTGTTTCTGTGCGAAAGCAAAAGCACTTTATTTGGTCTTCCCCAAAGTAGATGCAATGAGAAATCGTTGGTTAAGATTTATTTACAACAGAACACCACAACCCCGATGTTCGAATTTGTGCAATGTATTTTATAGATGATAGTTAAAAGCCTAACCTACGAGGCTGGCTGTGTAAAAGCTATTTAAAAAAAAAATTTAAATGGGTAATTTCCAACTTAGCTATGACAATCTGGCACTTATTCTGAATCAGCTACTGTTAAGTATGCTTTCTTAATAGTTAAAGTATCTGCTACTGACGGTTCAAATGCAGAGTTTTGAGCCATGTAGAGTATTGCATTGTGTTGTGTGTGCGTGAGAGAAGTGGAGTCAGCTTTCTTAATTGCGGCTTGTGTAACATTACTACAAATGCATACAAGCATCATCACTGTGTCTGTCACGCGACTCTGTTCCCCTTTCACACTTGATCTGATGGTTTAATAGCATTTCAGCCTTTAGACCATTTTTATGAAAAGAGATATATCAATTTAAAACTTATAAATATTATAGTCTTAATTGTTTCCATTTTTAGAAAAGGCACATTAACTTCTTTCTCATTTACAACTCTATGTGTTTGTTGCGTAAAAACCTGAGTTGATATTTGCATTGATCTGACCATTACCGGCAGAAAGGCTTGTTGGAAATGCAAATTCATTCTCTTCCACGAGGTGGCGCTTTAGGAGCGCTGAAATATTGTGGTTTCCCTGGTAACGGCTGTACACAAAAAAGTCTCTTCAGACTGTCAGCCCAAATCCGATTTAGTGCAAATCCGGATGGAATCTGATTTGAATAACTGACTGTCCACACAGTTTATCGCAATACTAGCAGTATATTGTCTTATTCCACTTGACTTACAGCTTGCAACAACACAAGCTTGTTTCTGCAAAGACATTTATTACGTATACAGAAGCATCTGACGTGTGTACGGTTTATGTGGCGTGAGAACGTGAAAAAGCTCATGAACTTGTGGTTATCATCTCTTATTAAATTATCTGCATAGACTTGTTTGCTGGCAATTTGAAGTTTTGTTTTTGATTCATTGAATTATGACATGCATTGCACAGCATATGTGAGTGTGTGTGATATCCATTTCATTTTACACTTATTGTAAAGTTATTTAAATTTACTTTAAGTATTTTAACTTGTGCCATCTCAGAGTGTGTTCTTGTGGGCTCTGAATGGGTCATGTGACCCTCTTCTCAGAGCTGATTCGCTCCCTTCAGCACACAGCTGCACTGACCGTCAATACTCTGAACAAGGCAAAGCATCATGGGAGTGTTTTTGTAACGAGCACATCTGAACACACTTCACTGAACTTACTTACTTCTCTCTCTTTTTCTGTATTTTTCAATGAGGCAGACAGATGTACTATCTCTGTTTGTCTGAGCACAGACCACACAGTCCTCCTGCCCGGCACTGCGACATCAGGTTGAGTGCCTGTCCTCCTTTTTACTTCCTCTGACAGTTCTCTATCATCTGTTGAGAGTTTTACATGGGTGTTATAGGTTCGTTTTTGTAAGGTTATCCTTCATGTTTTCCTTGAACTGGGCAAATATAATTACCGTTTCTCAAGAAAGAGTTCTTGGATTTCCACAGAGGCTCAGGCTGTCTGAAGGTTGAACTGTTTTCAACAGCAAATATTTGTTCTCATTTTATTTCAAATTAAAATTTAATAATTCAATAATTAAATGTGAATTTAAAGAAAATTACTACTACTAATTTAATATAGTACAGATAAATATAAGAAATAAATCATGCTAATGGTAATAAAGTATTCATAATTTTGAAAAAAGTTGAATTATATGATAAAACATATTAAATCAATATATACTAAGTCATAATTATTTAGTAAATAGTAAAGAAAATTAAAAACAGATATAAAAGTGGAAATTACATATGTAAAAATTGTTAACATCCCATTTAATTATTACATTTTATGACTTAATGCACACAGGGTTTTAATGCAGCCAAGCAGTCTCTCAACAGTGTCAAAAAAAAGTGACGTTACCACCACCTTACTACTGAGAAATGTCTTGTGGCTTTTCAGTCACAAACTATGTTATTAAAAAAGTTGACGCTGGGGAAGCGCTGACAAGAAGTTTCTGTGTCTTGTGTTCTTTATGAAATTATGACTTTTTCACTCATAAATTTGATTATTTATCTCATATGGAATGGTTGTTGGTGCCAGATAGACTGGTCTGAGTATTTCAAAAACTGCTGATCTGCTGGGATTTACATGCACGACCATCTCTAGGGTTTACAGAGAATGGTCCAAAAAAAAGAGAAAATATCCAGTGAGCAGCAGGATGAAAATGCCTTGTTGATGTCCGAGGTCAGAGGAGAATGGGCAGACTGGTTAGAGATGACAACAGTAACTCAAATAACCACTCGTTACAACCAAGGTATGCAGAAGAGCATCTCTGAACGCACAACACGTCGAAGCCTGAAGCAGAAGAGCACACGGGGTGCTGCTCCTGTCAGCTAAGAACAGGAAACAGAGCCTACAATTTACACAGGCTCACCAAAATTGGACAAAAGATGATGAAAAACATTGCCTGGTCTGAAGAGTCTCGATTTCTGCTGCATTCAGATGGTAGGGTCAGAATTTGAAGAACATGAAAGCATGGAGCCATCCTGCCATGTCTCAGCGGTTCAGGCTGTAATGGTGGTGTAATAGTGTGGGAGATATTTTCTTGGCACACTTTGGGCCCCTTAGTACCAATTGAGCATTGTAAATAAAGTGGCCAGTGAGTGTACTCCATATAATCCTTGCAAATACTACTGTGAACCTGTGTTCATTTCAGTCAGAACTTATTTGTGCCAGAAGGGTTAACTTTTGTTCACCAGTCAGCTTTTCCCAGTATGCACCGGGCCTTGTAACGGAAAGGCAGCCGGGGCCCCACATGACCAGTCAAAACAAAACACACGCACACACACACCGCCTCCTCAGTAGGCTAAAGTTCATCTGCTGCATTCAGATGCCTGCAAGCAATTACACATTCACATGCGGCAAGCGAGCAAAAGAAAGAGAGGAGGGAGGGAGGGAAAGAAGAGGTTACTATGGGGCATTTGACACTGTTGCTATAGTGAGGCCAACATTCTGTCTTGATCCATCCTCAAAAAAGGTCAGATTGATCATGTGTCTTTTTTCTTTATTTATTGATTTTAATATTATTTTCTCTTTCTATTTTCTCTCTCTACAAGTCTGTCACATTTACTAGTCCTCTTGTCGTATCAAAGCTGTATGGACTAGTCTTTTTTCCTTTAAAAATAGAATGTGAAGTTTTGAAAAGTATCTTGGATAAATACGTTTTAAATAAAATAGAAGCCAGAATTAAAGCTGAGTGTGTCCGCAAAACAAAAAATGGAATGTCTGTACATTTGTGAGGTTTAGGGTGAATGCATTGCCAGAAATTAATGCTAAAAGGTTTAAGACTATAAGAACAAACTCTAATGTTTGAGCAATATAAAAACTATGCTGACCTACAAGCTAATAATTATACTTTTTATACTGTTTTAATTATGCTTCGGCTGTGCTGCAGAATACATCATAAGACATGAATTCATGACAGTGTATGGAGAAACTCAACGTTTTCTATAAATTGTGTAAGATAAGCACATAGAAAGACATCTTTGCATTAATATCTTTTTCATAGAATCATCTCAGTCTCTTTGCACAGCAGATCTGTCCATAGTCTCGTCTGTCATATCCTAACTGCTACTACACCCGTAATTGCCTAGTCACCCCCTTTCAATAGCCAGCATATCACCTCATACCCACCCCGCTTCTGATAGTGTTGACCCCATGACCCTGTCCAGCATTTAATTTGTGTGGAGATCCATCACAAAGGAACAGAAACAACTGTCAAGCCCCATTGTGAGGAGAGGAGAGGAGAAGAGAGGAGAGGAGAGGAGAGGAGAGGAGAGTAGTGGAGAGGAGAGGAGAAGAGAGGAGAGGAGAGTAGAGTAGAGTAGAGTAGAGTAGAGTAGAGTAGAGTAGAGGAGAGGAGAGGAGAGTAGAGTAGAGTAGAGTAGAGTAGAGTAGAGTAGAGTAGAGTAGAGTAGAGTAGAGTAGAGTAGAGTAGAGTAGAGTAGAGTAGAGTAGAGTAGAGGAGAGGAGAGGAGAGGAGAGGAGAGGAGAGGAGAGGAGAGGAGAGGAGAGTAGAGTAGAGTAGAGTAGAGTAGAGGAGAGGAGAGGAGAGGAGAGGAGAGGAGAGGAGAGTAGAGGAGAGGAGAGGAGAGGAGAGGAGAGGAGAGTAGTGGAGAGGAGAGGAGAGGAGAGGAGAGGAGAGGAGAGGAGAGGAGAGGAGAGAGCAAGGTGGCCTCAATTCAACTCACTCTGTTTCTCTCTGTCTTTTTATCTGTCTCTGCCTCAGTCTGACATTCACTCCCCCCTTCTCATCTTACCTCGTGACCTTGAGCTGGGGTTTTGCTGACGGCTGTCTTTAACACATTCAGTGCCAAATGGTATGCGATGCCAGCCAAAAAATTTCAGCCAATCACAGCCCTCTGTGTCCTGCCATATCCAATATCTGACCACTGAATCAGTGTAGATACAGAGTCCTCCAGCAGTTTTGTTTGCCCTCCTGCCAGTCAGAATCCATTACACAGCAACTATGTGTGGTGTTCTAGTGAAAGTTGTGTGTGTGTGAAAGAGAATGAGAGAGAGAGAGACTAATGCATGGCCCTTGTTTTCCCTGAGCTGTAGTTACAGATGAATGAGAGGGAAAAGCCCGGGTGACCTTTGATCCCAGACTTCAGAGAGGACTGTGGGATGCATTCCAGCTGAGCGGTAGTGAGACTGTGCCAGTAAATCAGACAGAGAGGCTCTCGCTCACCGCTGTAGCCCTCAGGCCAAAACCTGCCCTTCCAGGACCTCGCTGTTTTGTGGCAAATGTGTGTGTGTTGGCACATAAATGCTTTTTGCCCAGTCCAGAACAAAATTACACATATAACATGGACAGTGCAGTGAATATACAAACCTCTTCCATTATTTGTCTTTAGTATTTTATATAATGCTACTCATTAGTTGTATTGTCAGAAGTCACTATTACCATTGCTCATACTAATGGTGGGGAATTATAGTGAACTTATGGTAAGCACACCTGTAACCCTTAGGATTAAACTTTGGTGAGTAATTTGGCCGGCACCATTTGTGCCAAAGACATGGATGATACTTCAAATGATGTGGCGTTTTCTAAGCATTCTGACATACAGTTTCCACCCAGATAACAAAATTTATGGGCGTTGATAGAGAGAGCCTGTTTTTCACTAGAAATTTTTGTAATTATGACTTTATCTTTATTTTATTTAGCAGTCACTTTATATCTCACAAGTTCAGCTTTCAATTTGCAAGTGTACATTTATTCTTCACGTCACAGCACAATAACTTTTTTGTTTTTTACTTAACAGAAGAAACAGAAACGATGGCCATATATGCGCACAAAATTGTACAAATCTAGTTCCTTACATGACAAAATTGTGTGAAATCTCCATATAATGTTTTTCTCCTTTTATTCATGCAGAGAGCTTCCAGATGACCCAGCGGTCCAGTGGAGCACTGCACTGATCTCCTCTCTTATCCTCAAACACATCCGAAACTACAGCATAAGTGTGGTAGGAAACTTCTAGAGTCTTATCCGCTCAAGACCACCTTATCCAAAAGACTATATATATGTGTATGATTTAAACCTCCTGAAATCCCCCTAGAACACGTCAGAGCAGTTTGACATGTTGTGAAGATGTACACTAAACATTCTAAAGAAACTGGAAACAAGTCTATGCTTTCTCGTAGAATGTTCCCAGATGATATCTAAAATATTTTGTTTGGTTATTATTAATAGTGTATTGAGAATGAATCTGCACTTAGACAAAAAAAGAGACCAATAAGGGAACACAAGGTTGCTGATGAACTTTAGCACACACCAAAAGATAAATAAACATACAATAATCTGTCTAATTTTTAGACTTCTCCAAATAATAGTGTTAAAATAAGGTTTTTACTTCAGCATTAAAAGCTGCCCCTGGATCAGATGGAGGTTTAGTCAGATCTCAATGAAAGGCCATTTAAGCCAGTGGTTCTCAACTTGTTTAGTAGTTCTCAAAGTATTTTTTTTAATACAAATATATTTAATTATATTATAGGTAAATATATATTATAGATAAAATAATCGAACTTGCTTAAAATGTTAAGAAACTTATATATTTTATTTTTTCTTACCACTAAATAACTATTGTTTCTGTTTGTTTCCCAGTTTCTGTTTATAAAAACTATTAAAACAAGCGGCCTTGTCATAATTATAGCAGAAATATCTTTATATTAATACATTTGTTGTAGGGGTGTGACAAGACACTTATCCTCACACTCCACTGACACTCGCGATGTGAAACAGTTGTAATAGACATAGCCGATTCGTTGTCTTTCAGGAATAAGATTGCGTGTGTGTTTGAATAGAGATAGCGATCTTTAAACGATTAATTGTGCAGCTCTAATGTAAACAGCAAATTGTTTTGCGAGGATATCGTTACATTCTCGCGAGACATTCTCGTACCACGAGATCTAGTCACATCCTTACTTTATTGTGGTGGGCTTAGAAAAATGTGTTGGACAATGAGTCAAAGAGGTTGAAACCACTGGTCTGAGTATTTTCTCCAGCTTTTCACTGTGCTAACTTTCCTATCTGATTGCTTGAGTTTTTCTCTTGAGGTTGCTTATAAATAAGCTTTTCATTGGCCCCCTGTATTTAGCCCTAATTACACATGCTGTAATATCCCATAATACCGCTGCACTCGGCTGAAGCAGACACATAAAGTTCCCCAGGGTCACTGCTGGCCAGCCAATGCAGAGATATCTATCAGCTAACACTAAAGACTTCCAGAAAAGAAAATACAAATCAAGATTTGAACAAATATGCACCTCCCCTCTCTTTCTCACGTGTACTGTTGAATGTTTTCTTTCTCAGCCCGCATGCCATGAAATTCCCAAAGAACTCCAAGCACAGAGGACTAGCATAAACAAGCCAGAAAACAAAACAACGTTCTTGCGACATGTCTTGGTTTACCTCCATTGTCTATCATAAGTGTACATGCAAGCATCAGCTGAAATCTTTTCTGCCAGCCTCCCAGCTACGCCAACACACCAGTCTGACTTTAGACCGCACACTCACTAATACCGGCTGAATCCAGCGGATCTGCATACGGTTCCTTAATTTCATGTTTGATTTAAGCCGAAGTGGCTGTGGGGATGGAAATACTGACGTTGAGCTATAGCATTACACTCCAATTTGACTTGTGGGAAAAGAGTGGTGGCCATCTTGCCCTCTTTCCCTCTCTCACAAAGAGCAGAGGATTGTGGGTAGGGCACTATTACACAAATAGCCTTGTCTGGTTTAAACAGATGTGCATTACTGCTGTTTGTACCAGATTTTGATCCGGACTCAATACGTCTTTGACTCCTTATGCTTTACATAAATGTAAATGTGTGTGCAGACTCGTTAATCTTGTGTTCTTCTCACAGGCAAATGTCAGTAAGTATGTTTGCATGCACTTTAAAGTTAGATTTCAGTCGGACTGAAGCAATGATTTATCATTTTAAAAGGTAATGTAAACGCTGTCATGCACTCCGGTTTGAATTTTGTTTATGTGAAGTGAAACTAACAGACTTAGATGTAAAACTACAACTGGCCTTGATGTTGTATGCATACTCTGAAAGATTTTATCCTTTAAATCTTAAATTTCACACTGTGTCTTGTCTAATTTGGACAGACTGACACTTTGTAAAATTTAGCTGTAGCTCGATTATAACCATGCATGTAAACATATTTATACTCTCTCTCTCTGAGGTTCACAGTATTTGGATTCCTCCTCCCTCTCGCTCATGCCAGTAGTCTTTTTTGAAAGCTGACTCACCCGTCTCGTGTTTGGCAACAATCTACATCCCTGCCACAATCTATTATTTTGTCAACCATATTTTCCTCCACCCTTGGCACTCTCAAGCTATGTGCAGCAGCCGTTCCCAAAGACCTCGTCTGGTGACACAGCAGATGATACACAGATAGAAATGTTTCCTCACAGCTCTGGCAACAACTCCCACCAAGTCCACTGCTGAGTCTTCAAATTACTGCTTTTCTTTGGCTTTCCTTTTTCATCTTATTTTCAAGTTTCTTTTCTTTTTCTTGTTTTTTTTTCATCTTGCCTTTACCCTTTCACCCCTGTTCTTCAGTATGAGGAAAGAATGCAAGTTTGAGTTCTTGCATACTAGAATCTGTTCTGTGGGATGCGACAGAATAGTTCCACCTGATCTTTCCACTTTATTGCAGAACTAGCATAGCACTTGGGAGAACATTGTCACTGACCTTGAAATATTACAATTTAGTAATATATACTACCGTTATATACACCAAGGCTGCAGTTATTTGATAAAAAATGCAATTAAAGCAACATTTTTCTATTTTAATATATTTAAAAGGCAACTTATTCTATATTCTAATTATTATCAGTGTTAAAAACAGTGCTACTTAATATTTTTGTTGAAAACATGTTTAATCAAAAGTTCAACAGAGCAACATTATTTTAAATATAAATTTATTTACAGTCACCCTTGAACTTTAATGCATCCTTGCTGAACAAAAGTATTAATTTCTTTCAAAAAAGCTTATTCACCCCAAGCTAGTAGCGAGGTTAAAGTATTGTGCATTAACAAATGTAAACTAACTGTTGCATTTATCATTCTCTGTTTTATGCTGTGTTTCCGTAGGTACTGACATTTGATGGCAGAGGTGTGAGTGGACATGCCAATCATATTGCCATTTACAAGACCCTCAGGTAACCTTGTGCTGATGCCATAATGCAAGAATGAACTCCACAACAACAACAGGATGTTAGCAATTAATCAAAGTAGAATTGCAAAGTAAAACAATTAGTCACTAAATTCTAAAAATTCCCCTACATAAAGCAACAGTTACATTAGCTTCAGCAAGAACAGAGACTGACATTGGGCCAGCAGTTTGATGCGTCTTGTTTCAGTTTCAAACAGGAAACAGCCTAATATTGTTATTTCTATAAGAGTGGGTCCAGATGAAATGGGTAATACTTCTTTCAAAAAAACATGAAGAAGTAATTGATCCCAAACTTTTGAACAGTAGTGTATGATCCACAAATTGTTGTTATTTTGTCTTCTTGGAAAGGTCTGGCTTCTAAAGCGCAGTATTCATTGTAAAAAAAAAAAAAAAAAAACATTTATATCTCTTATCTATGTATAAATTGTGAGGGGTTTATGGATTATAGACTACAAAAGGGGTATGCAAACATATGCACTTACACACTACACATTCCAGCAGAGCAGCAAAACACTGAAGCAGTTCAGAAGAAGAGGAAAACCAGATCACCGGTCTTGGATCAGACAGCTTGTTGTAAAAAATCAGCATGAAGCAGGACTTTGCCTGATACCTTCACACTGTATGAACCCTAATCCTTTCTTCTGCACTAGGGTATCAAAGTTTAAATCATGAATACGGGTGATGGAGGCATCCAGACGACAGGAGATAAAGCTGTCTGCTGGTGTGAGGCAATGACTTGCATGAAGGCTCGCACTAAAACAGTCGGAACAAACAGCGTTTAGGTGTTGAGCAATGTTTGGTTATAAGAAACAGAGCCAATCTTTTCAGACGTCTGTCTCTTCTGTGCTGTTGTAGATGAATTTATTTGTCTGTGTGAGAACGAGAGAGAGAGGAAGCAGTAGTGAAGTTGGCGCTGGGACTGGCTCGTCTCAGGCTGAGCTCTGGGCCAACACAGGTGGTGTGATTGAGAGAGCCAGGCCATGACAGACCGTTCCAGGAACTGTATATGGATTTAGAGCTCACTCTAATCGGAGAAAAACCCAGACCTCAGGAAGTGTGTGTGTCCTTAAGACAAAGACACAGAATAATGGGAGAGAGAGAGAGAGAGAGAGAGAGAGATGCTTCAGAAGACTGAAGAAAAATCATTTTCAGTATTCAGAAATGTTAATGCTTCAGCATACCAAGACATTCTGGACAATGCTGTACTTCCAACTTTGTGGTAAGGCTTATTTTCTGTTCCACCATAACTGTGACCAAGTGCATAGAGCGAGGTCCAGGGTTGGATGAGTTTTGTGTGGAAGAACTTGACTGGCCCGGACAGAGCCCTGACTTCAACCTATCAAACACCTTTGGAATGAACTGAAACAGAGATCGCAAGCCAGGCCTTCTTGTACAGCATCTGTGTCTGACCTCACAAATGCTCTGCTGGATTAATAGGCAAAAATTCACACAGAAAACTTTCCCAGAAGAGGAAAAGCTGTTGTAACCGTAAAGTAGTATAGAACTGTCCATGTTAAGGTCTAGGTATTAATTAAATCATGTCTATGAATACATTGTAATTAAAGTGCCTGTTAGTGTAAAGGTCAGGTGTGCCAATACTTTAGGTATGCTGAGTGAACAGTGTATTTGTAATGGAAGAACAAAGGCTGAAAATAAATGTATCTTGGTTAAGTCAGTTATCATGTGCATAATACAATTTACCAAGGGTTTTCAGTCTGAGGTGTGGGGACCCCCGGGGGGTTGCTATGGATTCCACAGCAATTTTGAGAGTTAAATGTCAAATTTACCTAACCTAATATTTAATAATTTGAACATTTTGTTTTAACATCTTTGTTGCGAGAAACATTTCACAAGTTAATCTTTGGTTCTAAATTTTGTTATCATCTCTTAAAAATATATATTTAAAAATGTATTATTAACTGGATACACCACAAAAAAATGTAAAGAAATGAATTTGCAAATGCTAGAGAACAAAACAACAACAACAACAAAAACTATTAAAATTCTGGTAGTACCACAAGTCAAAATACACATTTTTTCAAGATGCATTATCTGAAGAAGTATTGATATTTCACATTTTTTGCTTATCAGGTTCATGTATTTTGTTTTAAGGAAACACAAAATTCTCATTAAGATAATGTTTTTAGAGCATATGTGCTTATGACTTTGGTATGCTACATGAATCATATTTGTCTTTTTCTCCTTCTGACAACAGGCATCTAGCTTCTGCTGGTAGACTACCTCAAGGTGAGTCTATTTAGATTATGTTACCTATTATCTTAATTATTAATCATCAGTAGTGTAAGACCAGACAGTTTCTCTCATTGGAGACTGCTAATATGTTTTCTAGGCAAAGTCCTCCACCCACTGGTACACTTTATTAAGTGCACTCTGGAAAACACTTCCAGTATACTTCCAGTTTCTCAGGATCGACCCCTGAGCTAGACCTATCCTCTCTTATCCCCAGGGAAGCAGGGAAACGTCTGGGACTGGGATCACAGTTCTGCTGTGTCTCCATTGAGTCTGATAGATTAGAGACTATCAGAACTGATGCAAATGAAATGGTCAGTTCAGGACTCTGACTGCTAGGGGTCGATATGCTTTCACATGAAGAAGTGTTCTGCTCAGTGGGCTAATGATTCAAACGTTTTCAAAGGGGGATTCAGTGGGCAGTGTCCTTTTCTTTTCCTTTTTTCTTAAGTGGGCAGTGTTCTTTCTGACTACTAACTAATTTCCAGCTGAATTTCTCTCTCAGAATCAGTCCACTCGTACTGAGGACATGGTTAGTCCTGTTAATCCAGTGATTTCCACCTGCTGCTGGATAGATCTTATTTTACATAACAGATACTCGCTCAGCCTCTAGACCCTAGTGTTTCTTTAATCAGCCGGATCTCCTTTCTGATGACTCTGTCATTAACTCTCAGCATTAGGAGATTTCCCTGATTTACCTAGAAGTAGATTGTTAATGCCCTTTATACACTACCATTTAAAAGTTGAGGCCTGTGTGATTTTTTATGTTTTTGAAAGAAATCTCTTACACTCCCTGAGCCTGCATTATGTGAAACTATAATACTGTGATATATTAATAAAATTAAAAATAACTTTATTTAAACATAGTCATCACGAGATCCTTCAGAAATCATTATAAATATGCTTATCTGGTTCTCAAGAAACATTATCATTGTTGAAAACAGTTAATATAATAAAACCGTGTTTTCAATATGCTTTGATGAATAGAAAGTTTGAAATAGGAATCTTTTGTAACATTCTAAATGTCTTTACTGTCACTTTTGATCAATTTAATGCATCCTTACAGAATTCATTACAGTACTGTAGATTTTGTTAAAACAGTAATTTAAAAAAGAGGAAACAAATGGGTGGAAGTCAACCTATTTGTATTTTTCCTAATCATTATATTACAGAATATTTTTTTCAAATTTATTTGGTAAAAACCCATTGTAGTATGTAGCAAGAAAAAATTTGAAACTGCTTATTGTGAATACAATTTCTGTAAAATAATTAATCTATTTAATTATAATAATAAGATAAGGCAGTAGAAGCCTTACAAAAGTCCAACAATTCATTGATGAAAGACATGGAAAACCTGCATTAACCTTAAACTTTTTCTCCATGTGTCTGTCCCCACAGGCTGTCAGATCTTCTCTCTTCACTCCATCAGCTTGCTTAGAAAGTACTTGTCAGTCCTGGAGCTGCCGGTCAGCTGGCTCCTCCCCTCTGATTTCTGCTGCCTTATTGGACGCGAGGAGTATAAACGTGCCAAGGTGTGTCATCAGTTGTGTTTAAACAAAGAGCTTAAGCTCTGATTACACTTAATGTTCATTTATGATTTCCAAACATTACAATTGTCTCAGTTTTTACAGTCCAGCTGTTTTCAGATGTGTTCCCAGGCCGGACACTGAATGGCAGAATATGAATACAGAACAACGATAACTTAAATGCATAACTGAAAAGCTCCTTGACAAAAACAAAGGCTATATTGCTGACTAACACATTAGTACTTTGAACATTTACTGTGTGCACTAACTAATCCTGCTGAGAGGTCTCTGAATGATGCAGTTCCCCTGTCTGACCTACTGAAGCCTAAACTGGCACTATCAGTCTGGCTCCTTACAGTAGCGTGCAGATGAGAGCATGTTCAGCCCTCTTGTGTGTTCGTTTGTCATCTTTGGTCAGGTCATCTACCAAATGTCATAAGTCAAATATTCAAATAAGTCATGTAAAAGTCATATATATGTATATATATATATATGTGTGTGTGTGTGTGTGTGTGTGTGTGTGTGTGTGTGTGTGTGTGTGATAGATAGATAGATCAGCTGACAGTAATCGCTCCATGTCATTGCTGATGTCTCTCTGCTCTTCCTTCCTCAGAGAGCCATGCTCTGTCATCGTTCTCAGCTGCTGTGGTTCCGCCGGCTCTACATACTTTTCTCACGCTACATGTTTGTAAACACATTCCAAGCCATCACCGTGGAAACAAAGAATGTGAAGATTTATTAGATTAGTCTTGGGCACTGTTCCTGTCCATGTAGGCCCAAATTATGCACTGAAGTTTTTAAGTAAAGGTTTACTTCATGTTTCTCATTTCCTAATGTAAGTTATTTCCAAATATGCTGTCATTAAAGTACTGTAAGCTATATCAATACGTTTTAGCCAACATATCCAACCTGCAGACACTAATGGAGAGCTGCTAGCATAATGAACCTTGCAGACTTTATCCCAAACATTTCAATATTCTGAAATAGGTTTTAGGTTTAAGGGAGGTGAGCGCTTTAGAAAAGTAGCTGAATCCAAAACACAGATTGTGCCTTTGAGTATGCAGGGGATGGAGGACAAAATAAGATTCTGTATATTGTCTACATTTGTTGTTACTGTTGTTATTTGGACTTAAAGTAGAGTTGACACACTGTTCCAGATGGATCCATAAGTACTGTACCAAATCTTATGATTCAATATGGTTTCAAAACTGACATGTATTTCTGACTTCTTTGAGCAAAACTGTAACTCTTGTAATTCTGATTACTATAAATATATGCCAGTGTAGAAGAATGCAATAAATATTTTGGAAATTAATTTAATAAAGAGAAAGAAACATTTCTTTCATTCTTTTTATTTTTTCTCTTGATATTTTAATTTTTATTAGTTTTCCTTATACCTGACATCCTCAATACAAACAGACATTAACACAATTCAAACATGGGTATTATATCGATCAACAACATACTTTCAAACGTCTGTTCAATTTTCAATTAAATTTTGCTTACATTTCTTCAGATGATATGCTTGGTTGATACATTAGGTAGTCGAGGTAGTACATACCAAAGATATCATCCCTTCTTCATCTTAAAATCCCTACAGTTTTATTATAAATGTATATATCCACAAAAGTGAATTTTGTTAACAATTAGGAGTACACTAGCATATACAGTAGGAGGCCTCAAAGGTAATAAACAAAAGCTACAAAACCTCAAGGTCTATTCATGTTGTCACTAATATATTGGTAAAAATGCCTTCAGAAGCAGAAGAGTACAATTTAATCTTAGAGCTTCATTGGCCAATGGAAAAAGTGAGTTATGTGTCAGTTGTTGGTTTTGACATACTTCTTATAGTTTGATGCTTCTGCATACTTTCTTCCCAGTTCTGCCCACAGAAATCTTCCACAGTGACACTGCTCACTGTTCCAGGGTCCAAACAATGAGGTGCCACACCTGTAAACACGTGGCAGATTTGTAACTTGTAAAAAGACACACAAATAACAAATAACTCTTTCACAGAAATATCCTATAATTTAAAATAAAGCAAGGTACTGTGTCTATAAACTATTTCAGTCAGTAAGTAAAAAATGGCTGTAAGAATAAAATGAAACATCCCAAAGGTGGTCCACTTTCTGTTTAACTCACCAAACCCATCAGGGTTGGAACGTGGAGTGTAGAAACTCTGGACGCCACACGTTTTGCAGAATGTGTGCTTGGCCAGGTGTGTGTTAAATGTGTATGTGGTTATGTTGTCTGAGCCCTATAAAAAATGATGATCGTATGATTTAGGATTATCTGCATTCTGAACAAATGTATTTTACAGTCATCTACACCAAACATCCAGCCTCCAATACATGCTTTGAAAAAAATCACATACCTGCAGCAAGGTGAACTGGGATTTTGGCACAATGAAGTGGCGATTTTGTTTCTTTGTACAAATACTGCAACTGAGACACACAACAGAAAGCGAAATAATCAGAAGGGTGGGTTACATTGTGAAAACTGAAAACAATGACTTTAACATTGAAAAACTGATACAAACTTGTGCTGTTTTATCACAAAGGCATTTTTCTCAAGCTTGCTAATAGCTCTGATGCCCAATTTCACAAATAAACCTGACAATCATGATAATCGTGACATCATCATTCATTTTTTATCACTTTATTTTTTGTTCTTGTGCTACATCTGTCCTTGAGGAACTATTTTAAATAGATGATTTTGTAAACTACTCATTATTTTATATAAATTAATATTTGTAGAAATATCAGTAGTTTTACTATAGTGCCGTGCGGCAACAATTGGAGTAAGTAACATTTAAAGAAGTTCTTTGCCTAATAGAATGATTTAAGGCTTTTCATCATGAAATTACACCCATTTCGTCGAATGACCCAGATGATAGCTCTTACTTGCAGTTGAACACGTGTAAATGCGGAGAGCTCCACACCTCAAACCGCACCGCGCCACAGTGGCATCCTCCGGTGTGTTTCACGAGACCATCACGCTCCCTGGAAAGAACTGTTTACATGAGGAGACGACCTCTAACTCTTTGGCTAGTGTAATTACCAGTGTATGCAATCAATATTGTAATATAAGTGGTAAATATAATTACATAAGTGACTGTGGGGTTTTTTTTTTGGGCAGAAAGATAAACGCCCGTGTAGGATACTTTTTGTTTAATGTCCAATTTTTTTTCGATCACTCTTTTGGTCCGCAACAATGTGCACGACACAGTGAAAAGAAGGTTACATATAGCCTACCTTTCGTCTTTAGTTATGTACGCCATTCGTTTAGCACATCTAACTTTGTATGAGGTAAACCAGTTGTTTGTCGTCTTCGACCTAACTGGATTAAACTGCTTAGCAATGCTCTCCTGTAGAACATCACATACTTTTGCTTGCAAAACAGAACAAGCTCTGTTGACTGGCTGGGTCACGTGCTTCAGCACAGCAGCGTCATCTTGAGCCACCCGATCAGCTGTTGCAACACAAGCCTAGACAAAGTCCAGGAAAATATCAGAGAAGAAAACAGGCTAAACTGTATTGGATAAATATAAATATGTATACATTATACAGATAGCCTGAACATAAGTCACATTACTTTAATGGGGGCCAGTGTGTTGTTATAGTAATGATAATAATAAGCATGGGTTCTTACTGAATTCCAATATGTGACTTAACTGGTTAGATGTTTTATATGAAACCTTTTTTGTGATGTCATAACACTTCCATCATTGATTATCATAACAGCTTATTTCTTGAAATCCTGTTTTTGTATTGTCTGGTGTGAAATACAGATTAAATTACAGGCAGGAAGATATTGCACATTTCCAGTGATACACACACGAACACTCCTGAAAGTTCAAGGTACGCAAGCTTTGGATCTGAACAAACACTCTTCTGAGTTCAGTCTGGTGATGTGGCAACTCATGTGACATGTATCAGCACGGGTCAGGCAATAATAATCAGGAAATTTCTAGTGAATTTCAGAACATTTGTGTTATGTATTTCCTGTAGTTTTCTCGGATACCATTTCCTTGTAAGGTCTTCAATAGAAAACACATCTTTGCATTTAAGAACACAAACCAAAAACACTACAAATTATATTTTCACTTTAGAAGAGCAGTGAGGTGAAATAAGAATCTCAAATTTGTAATACTAACATTAATGCTAACCAGTCCGTGATATTATAAGAGCACTTTCAAGTGCCAAGTCTTACTGGGTTAAGATGGAGACTCAAATGTAACAGCAGACAAGACCTATGTATAAGACTTAAACAAACTGATGACACCATCTCTGTCTTGTCCTGCTTGTCTTCTTAAACCTTTACCTTGCTGTTAATTTCAATAAAAAATCAGGATTGAAATAAGTTTAAATATAAAATCTCCCCCAGCCCTCAGTTTTCAATAAAATTTGGCTTAGATGGGTGATCTAGATAATCTTTTAACAGCTGTTCAAGCTCACGGAAGAATGAACAGGGACCTGATTCCACAATGATACTAATCTGTCCAGATAAACAAGGCTCAAAGAGCAGTTTCACAACACAGTCTCTTTTTGAAGTGCAAGCCAGTTTATGTTTAATCATCTTGATTAATTATTTTATGGTATTGTATTTGAACAGCACACCCACAGTTCAGTAAGTTCTGGTAAAACAAACAAACTGTTTACATCAGGCGGTAACAGCAATACTCCAGGGCAAATTTAGAGCTGGTTCATCTGGTTTGTAATTTTGTTCATGCATGCTTGTTTTCTGCCATGGCAACACAAAGTCACATTGGAAATAACAGACTTCTGTCCATCACATAGGGTATAGTATTGAAAACAGAAATAAGCTTACAACATTATTAGAACTTTAGCACTAGACATTTCTGTAATAACAGAGGATAGCGCTGAGACTCCATCAAGGTAGAAACTGCAACAAAAATCCCATCTTTTTTATTTGCAAGTCAGGTCCTGCTTTGTAGCAGTGGCTGTGGTAAATGACCTACATTGCTGCAACAGATACTGCAGGACGTATGTCTGAGGTCAGCGTGTTTCAAAGCAGTGCCATCTGTTACACATTCCGTTCTATATTAAGTACGCTGACACAACTCTGTTTAAACCCTAGGCTAAAACACAAATGTACTTCAAGGAAATACAGCCGCAGTGAAATAGATTTTTGTAAACAAGCCATGTTTTTAAGAAAACACTCTTTTGAGGATAACAGCCTGTCATTACTGTGCTATAATCAGGTTGTTGTTGTTTTTTAACATTCAGAACTGGTCCCCATACACATAACTTTAGCCAGGGATTGCAATTTGATACAATTATTATCAATACTGATTTAAGAATATTAAATCTTAAAGACTACTCTATTTGTGTTATAACTGTATGAAGTAGGCCTGCTCTTTGCCTGGCCCAGATTCTAAAGGTCTGAATCACCAATAGCAAAGCAAACAAACAACCTGACCAACCAATCCCCGCGTGAAGAAGGGACCACAAACCAGCCCATTCTAGCATATTCTGGAGACTTCTTTGTTTGATACTATGTAATAATAATTACACATTTAAAATACATATACAAGAACATGTAATTCCTCAAAATATCATATACATCTTACGTTTTAAAGCATTTTTGAAGGTTTTAAACAAATATATACTTTAACTGCGAAAGGTTCTTGTCATGTGACGCACCCTACACGTCACTCCACTGGGTTTGTATAAATACAGTCGTATTCACATTCACCGGCAGATTTTCTTCGAAGAAGAGGAAGTGTATAATTTCAGAAACATTTTCAGCGTCAACAAGCTTTTTTCGAAAGGTAAGAAAGAACATCCATTTGGTTTGATAATAGTCTTCACTGCTGTAATAATATATTCTTAATGTTTCGCTGTATTGTATTGATTTCTCGTCGATCATTTTCTAGATGCCTAATCTGTTAGACGTGTTGAGCTGTAACGTTAGTTCACAGTCATTTTTATCAAATTAAGAAACGTAATATCGTGGGGTACGTTACAAAATGAATATATTTGCTTAATTGTTAAAACGTCGTACTCGCGTTGTCGATCGGGGTAAGTTTCGTCGTATGTAGTTTTGCTGAATCATAGTATTGTTTTCAACAAAGAGCCCGGATGTTAAGGTACTGCCGCCATGTTAGAGAGAGTGTTGGGTGTTGTTGCGCACAGTACAGTGTTTTTATTTTTATTTTTATTTTTTTATATAAATATAGACAAACTCAAATGAAGTGATTTCGAATAAGTATTCCTTATCATCGTTTAGTCATGTTAATTTTAATCTAGCAAATGGATCTATTTTTTAAGTGAGGGGAAAAATACAAACAATAAATTATTTTTAAGTAAACCATGCTAATAGTGTACTAAACTGATAAATTGAGATGTACGTGTTAGTCCCTTACTGAATTCGTGCCATATATTTGTGGTTGACTGCCTTCAAGCTTTCTGGCTGATTAACACAATT
Source organism: Carassius gibelio (assembly GCF_023724105.1). Classification (NCBI taxonomy): domain Eukaryota; kingdom Metazoa; phylum Chordata; class Actinopteri; order Cypriniformes; family Cyprinidae; genus Carassius; species Carassius gibelio. The sequence goes on along the minus strand of NC_068375.1, from coordinate 20,720,847 downwards.
GAGGTGCAGTCAAATACTTAAAGGGTTAGTTCACCCAAAAATGAAAATTAGCTCAAATTACTCACACTCAAGTCATTCTAGGTGTATATGACTTTCTTCTTTCAGACGAATCCAGTTGGAGTTCTATTAAGTTATCTTTAAAGTTGTATAAAATGCCATTCAGTGAGTGTCGCACCTATCAGTCCAAAAAAAAGTTAAATATAGTTAAAGTGCTCAGATTCACACACTGCTCCAGGGGGTGAACAAAGGCCTCCTGTAGCAAATTGATGCATTTTTGTAAGAAAAATATCCATATTCATGATGTAATCACTTTAATGTAGCGCCAACAGAAGTACATGGAAGCATCTCTGGGCTGATGTATGATGTCAGCGCTGCGCATGCGCCAGTGAGTCTCCTGAAAACCAACGTTTGTTAACCGGAGCAATGGAAGCAAAGATTCTTTACATAAGTAAAGGAGAGCCAGTCTCCTCTTGGCTTAGATTGAAATCCTCCGTTCTTCTATACCGATCCTCGTTTTTTACTTCCAATCAGTGACCGTTGTTTTGATCTCTCCCTTGCACTTCTGCATTCATCACTTCTGAGTGGCGTAGCGCTGACCTCCATGCGTCACCCTACCAGAACTGCTTCGGTGTACAACATTGAGTGCAAGCTACATTAAAGTGATTGCATTTTGAATATGGATCTTTTTCTTACAAAAAACGCATCGCCTTTGATCACCCAAGCCTCCTATTTTTATGGATGGGTGCTTTTTATTTAACTTCTTTTTGACTGACTCATGCAGCATCTGCTGAGGGGCATTAAATGGCTTGAAAGATGAAAGGCAAATTATTATTATTATTGCATTTTTATTTATATATATATATAACCCGACTAGATTCATCTGAAGAAAGTCATATACTTGGCATGAATTGTGGGCAAGTAATTTATGGGCTAATTTTCCTTTTTGGGTAAACTATCCCTTTAACTGGCTTGAACAGCATAGTGCTGTCACTGAAACTGTAGTGTTCTAATAATTGAACATGTACTTATAGTAATTAGTTAATAAATGGTTAATAATCTGATTTTTTTTTTTTTTGTTTGTTTATAGATGCAGATCTTTGTCAAAACCCTCACTGGCAAGACCATCACCCTTGAGGTTGAGCCAAGCGACACAATTGAGAACGTCAAGGCTAAGATCCAGGACAAAGAAGGCATTCCCCCTGATCAGCAGAGGTTGATCTTTGCCGGCAAACAGCTGGAAGATGGTCGCACATTGTCCGACTACAACATCCAGAAAGAGTCCACTTTGCACCTGGTGCTGCGTCTCAGGGGAGGCATGCAGATCTTCGTCAAGACCTTGACAGGCAAGACCATCACCCTTGAGGTTGAGCCAAGCGACACCATTGAGAACGTCAAGGCCAAGATCCAGGACAAAGAAGGCATTCCCCCTGACCAGCAGAGGTTGATCTTTGCCGGCAAACAGCTGGAAGATGGTCGCACATTGTCTGACTACAACATCCAGAAAGAGTCCACCTTGCACCTGGTGCTGCGTCTCAGGGGAGGCATGCAGATCTTCGTCAAGACCTTGACAGGCAAGACCATCACTCTTGAGGTTGAGCCAAGCGACACCATTGAGAACGTCAAGGCTAAGATCCAGGACAAAGAAGGCATTCCCCCTGACCAGCAGAGGTTGATCTTTGCCGGCAAACAGCTTGAAGATGGCCGCACATTGTCCGACTACAACATCCAGAAAGAGTCCACCTTGCATCTGGTGCTGCGTCTCAGGGGAGGCATGCAGATCTTCGTCAAGACCTTGACAGGCAAGACCATCACCCTTGAGGTTGAGCCAAGCGACACCATTGAGAACGTCAAGGCCAAGATCCAGGACAAAGAAGGCATTCCCCCTGACCAGCAGAGGTTGATCTTTGCCGGCAAACAGCTGGAAGATGGCCGCACATTGTCCGACTACAACATCCAGAAAGAGTCCACCTTGCATCTGGTGCTGCGTCTCAGGGGAGGCATGCAGATCTTCGTCAAGACCTTGACCGGCAAGACAATCACCCTTGAGGTTGAGCCAAGCGACACCATTGAGAACGTCAAGGCCAAGATCCAGGACAAAGAAGGCATTCCCCCTGATCAGCAGAGGTTGATCTTTGCCGGCAAACAGCTGGAAGATGGTCGCACATTGTCTGACTACAACATCCAGAAAGAATCCACCTTGCACCTGGTGCTGCGTCTCAGGGGAGGCATGCAGATCTTCGTCAAGACCTTGACCGGCAAGACCATCACCCTTGAGGTTGAGCCAAGCGACACAATTGAGAACGTCAAGGCCAAGATCCAGGACAAAGAAGGCATTCCCCCTGACCAGCAGAGGTTGATCTTTGCCGGCAAACAGCTTGAAGATGGCCGCACATTGTCCGACTACAACATCCAGAAAGAGTCCACCTTGCACCTGGTGCTGCGTCTCAGGGGAGGCATGCAGATCTTCGTCAAGACCTTGACCGGCAAGACCATCACCCTTGAGGTTGAGCCAAGCGAAACCATTGAGAACGTCAAGGCCAAGATCCAGGACAAAGAAGGCATTCCCCCTGATCAGCAGAGGTTGATCTTTGCCGGCAAACAGCTGGAAGATGGTCGCACATTGTCTGACTACAACATCCAGAAAGAGTCCACCTTGCACCTGGTGCTGCGTCTCAGGGGAGGCATGCAGATCTTCGTCAAGACCTTGACCGGCAAGACAATCACCCTTGAGGTTGAGCCAAGCGACACCATTGAGAACGTCAAGGCTAAGATCCAGGACAAAGAAGGCATTCCCCCTGACCAGCAGAGGTTGATCTTTGCCGGCAAACAGCTGGAAGATGGCCGCACATTGTCCGACTACAACATCCAGAAAGAGTCCACCTTGCATCTGGTGCTGCGTCTCAGGGGAGGCATGCAGATCTTCGTCAAGACCTTGACCGGCAAGACCATCACCCTTGAGGTTGAGCCAAGCGACACCATTGAGAACGTCAAGGCTAAGATCCAGGACAAAGAAGGCATTCCTCCTGACCAGCAGAGGTTGATCTTTGCCGGCAAACAGCTGGAAGATGGCCGCACATTGTCCGACTACAACATCCAGAAAGAGTCCACCTTGCATCTGGTGCTGCGTCTCAGGGGAGGCATGCAGATCTTCGTCAAGACCTTGACAGGCAAGACCATCACCCTTGAGGTTGAGCCAAGCGACACCATTGAGAACGTCAAGGCCAAGATCCAGGACAAAGAAGGCATTCCCCCTGACCAGCAGAGGTTGATCTTTGCCGGCAAACAGCTGGAAGATGGTCGCACATTGTCTGACTACAACATCCAGAAAGAGTCCACCTTGCACCTGGTGCTGCGTCTCAGGGGAGGCATGCAGATCTTCGTCAAGACCTTGACCGGCAAGACAATCACCCTTGAGGTTGAGCCAAGCGACACCATTGAGAACGTCAAGGCCAAGATCCAGGACAAAGAAGGCATTCCCCCTGACCAGCAGAGGTTGATCTTTGCCGGCAAACAGCTGGAAGATGGCCGCACATTGTCCGACTACAACATCCAGAAAGAGTCCACCTTGCATCTGGTGCTGCGTCTCAGGGGAGGCATGCAGATCTTCGTCAAGACCTTGACCGGCAAGACAATCACCCTTGAGGTTGAGCCAAGCGACACCATTGAGAACGTCAAGGCCAAGATCCAGGACAAAGAAGGCATTCCCCCTGATCAGCAGAGGTTGATCTTTGCCGGCAAACAGCTGGAAGATGGCCGCACATTGTCCGACTACAACATCCAGAAAGAGTCCACCTTGCACCTGGTGCTGCGTCTCAGGGGAGGCATGCAGATCTTCGTCAAGACCTTGACCGGCAAGACAATCACCCTTGAGGTTGAGCCAAGCGACACAATTGAGAACGTCAAGGCCAAGATCCAGGACAAAGAAGGCATTCCCCCTGATCAGCAGAGGTTGATCTTTGCCGGCAAACAGCTGGAAGATGGTCGCACATTGTCCGACTACAACATCCAGAAAGAGTCCACCTTGCACCTGGTGCTGCGTCTCAGGGGAGGTTCAGATATTTAAACTTACTATCAGAGATGGACATTTGATTATTTCAGTATCCCCTGCTCATGCACTCACCACTTTTCTTCCCTCTTCTCTCTATACTTTATTACTGAATCCAATTACATCTTATTGCTATGTTTTTCCACCTGTTTGTTTTTGTTAAAAATGACGAAATAAAAGCATTGAAATGTAATTGCTTGTTTCCTTGTCTTTGCCCACAACTACTAAAAAGATCTGGTAAAAATGAAAATGAATGAAATGGGGCATTAGTTTATACTCCAAGAAAACCGCTCAGGATTATGCTATAAAATGAAAACGGAACTTGCAAGTTGCATTGATGTCAAATTAAGTGGCGGTCTCTAAGCCATGTATACATTTTTGGATCTGAGTACTTGGATAATTTTTTTTTTTTTTTTTTTTTACATTATTTTAATGTCTTTTAAAATGTTAAACTTAAAAGCTACATGGCAGTTCTATAATTAGTACTCCATATTTGGTAAGAATTTAGGATGAAAGTCATTGAAAATACTTTGGTGGAATCTGTGATGGCCTTTTCAGGTGCTGCAGCTGTAAGTTTAAAAATGGTAAGATGATGCCACCAAATGATTTGCCTTTGTTGGTCTAGTTACACTGGTAAGGCTCTACTATAGTTGGTGTTAGTTCATAGCCTGTTCAGGAACATCTGAATCCAATAATTTATATATGTAATGAAATCTTAAAATGTGATCCAAATAATTATAATAGTTTTACATTGAAATCTGGCCAGCAATCTTTATAAAATACCTAAAAATAAATCCTAATCCTGTAACGACTGGAAAAGTCTCTGAAATTCACTTATCAAAACGCGATGAAACCCAGGATATGACTAATATAACATCACTGCTAGAACTGATATTAATGACTTCTTACCTACATTATCTTATGTAAATTCACTAATCTGAATTTGAAACTTTAAATGTATTAGTATCTTTTGAAATGACATAAACCTAGTTTAATACGTGATAAATGTATTAATGCTAATAAAGTGGGCATAATGAGAATCTCGTTTTCACTTCACTTCGTTGTTAAGTGGTGTCACCATTAAAAACTACAGATTACAACTCTAGTCTCTTGGAGACTGCTTTTGTGTCGTCCTTAAAACAGCTTAACCCCTTATCTACTGCTCGCAGCTACATTTGAATCAAGGATATTAATATTGTCAAAACAAAGAAATATTCCCGGAACACAAGCAGAAATTTGAGAAATCAAAAGGCAAAAAGTGTTGACAAAACATTTAGGGGGAAGAACCGTCTGCGCAGAGGAGTGACAGCTGCTTCAAGGCTGTGCCAGTTACACAGGAGCATGGCTCGGACCTGGGGTAACTTTTTCTTCTCTCTTCTCGATTACAAGACAGAGAAGTTTGTCATCGCTAAAAACAAAAAGGTCGGAGTTCTGTTCAGACTCTTTCAGCTGGGGGTGATTGGATATCTGATCGGGTAGGTGCCTTGTGCTTTTTCTGTCAAGACGTTGAGGTGAACGAGCGGGATCTGTCAGTATTTAGAAGATTGAATCTTCAAAGAAGGATACATATTATAAAAGGTCATCAAGTGTTTTTTTTGTTGTTGTTGTTTGTATTTAAATTGTTACTGATATGAATTACAGAAAACCGATTGTAAGCCGACATGTAAAGCAACTTGCCTCGGATGTTATTTATATCAAGGCAAAGCCGGACAGCATTGACGTGTCTCTGCACTGTTTGACCTGCTGAGGCTCGGTTTGAGTTTTGCATGTAGTGAAAAAGACTTTGTTTTGATTCAGATTAGTAATCTCCATTTAGTCTATTTATGTACCAGAACCATACAAAAGCCTAATACCTTCAGCTTCTTAATTGTTTCACATGCAGCAAAACCTGCTGAATGTAAGGTCACGTGTTGTGACCAAATGCATGCAAAAGCTCCAGCCTGATTTTATAATATTGCCATTTAATACGGTTTAATTCTTGTCTTTTACAATAAATAACTATTATAGAACTTAAATGTAATTTATCTATAGGTTAAAACGTCCTTCAGGGTGTGTTGACCATATATACTGTAGGACGTGACCTACAGCATTGCTCTATATCTCACGCACACATCATTTTCTATGTACGTTATACTCTTCTTATAAATAACCAATAAAATGTCTTTTTATACTTTTCATAGTGTATTTTCTTTTGCTTGTGCATCTTAAAGGTGGGTTTTTCTTTGGAAGAAAGGCTATCAGGAGACTGAGGAGGCCATCCAGAGCTCTGTGATCACTAAACTCAAGGGTGTAGATCTCACCAACAGCTCTCAGTCTGGCCTGCAGTTATGGGGTGCAGAGGACTATGTCATTCCCCCACAAGTAAACACATGTCTTTCCTGTATTTTTGGAAGCAATATATATATTTTAAAAAAAACTGTTAACATCCTTTTTTAAATCTCTGTTTTATCTATTGGATTATGTATATATCTACAGACATTGACATTGATTCAATTTTTTTAGATAGATGAAGATTTATTTCTTCTTTAATCAAATAAAGACTGAAAAGAACCAAGAGCTTGTCACATTAACCACAATATGTCAGTGTTCTGATCCATCACTTTGCTGTTGAACATGTATTTCACAAGAATATGTCTTTATTTCTTTTGAACAAAAAGGGGGAGAGAATCTTCTTTATTGTGACAAATTACATAGTGACACCCGACCAAAGGCTGGGTTACTGCCCTGAGGTAAGATACGGGTTGTTGTGTTGTTTTATTGTTTTTTTTTTATTAAATTACACAACCAAAGAAAAGGTATTTGTTGGAAAGAGTACTGTCTCTCAATTACAGCTCTGTTTTCTCTATGAACATCTCTGTACATTTTAACCCCTGAGTTTGTTGTATGTGTTCGGTTCTTCTATTTATTTCAGAGTCCTAAAGTACCAGATGGTTTATGTAATTATGACAATGAATGTGTGGAAGGGGAAAGTGTCATAGCAGGCCATGGTAAGCACAAAAGCTCAATGAAATACCAAGTCTTTTGTTCCCTTATAATGGCATACCTGAAGTTATTTAAAAGTAAAACACTTGTGAAAGTGCAAGATTCTTGTTTAAGAAAAAAAGAGAAGTTGTTACATTGTGTTATACTATGACCCACTGGCATGTTTAAATTCCTGAGCCTAAAATAGATTATACATTTTATTGTTGTTTATTCAGGAGTGAAGACAGGCCGCTGTATAAATGACACAGGAACGTGTGAGATTTATGCCTGGTGCCCTGTTGAGCATGGCCAGACACCATCGTAAGAAAACAGTGTTTTGTACCAATTCCTTTCAATTCATAATTTGCATGTTCACTTGCAGTACATCCACCTCACTTTTTTTTTTGCAATATTATTCATATAATCTTCATGCTTATATGAAACTATTTAAAGAAAAAGAAAATCATGATGGTGTTGTATCTGTAATGTTTCAAATGTCACAACAGGGAGCCCTTGCTGTCGAAGGCAGAAAACTTCACAGTCTATGTAAAGAATTTCATCAAGTTTCCAAAATTTGCCTTCTCCAAGTAAGTCAAGTCTAGAGGCATCACGTCAGTATGTTTATTTTATGTACTGGAGCCTATCCCTTATGAAACAAAAATATACTGCAGTGTATTGGAAAATATCATGTAATATATTAGGCATATATTCTTATATATATTTATTTTTTTCCATTGTATTGCAATATATTGAAAGCGGCAATCATTTGTATATTTTGCAATATATTATATAATATATGTGTCATCAATATATTATTAAATGTATTCAAATATATAAAATATTAGAAATTAAAAGGGAAAATAATATATTACAATATATCACAATATATTTTAAGAAATATATTGGTAAATATATTTTCCTTTCGTAAGGTATAGAATAAATGTTCTCATTATTCTAAAACTAAAGTATGTTCAGGCATATATTTAATGGGCCGTAACTCGTTGTAAATGCATTTAGTGACCTAATAAGTGATTGAAGCTTGTAATATAATTATGTTGATTGTTTATACTCATCTCTGCATGATAGAACTGAACTAACCTGCAGGAGTCTTATTTAAACCTTTCAACTTGGTTTTCTACAGCTTAATATTTTGCATGTTATTTACTTTGCAAAGCACCAGAGTTTAGGTGGAGCAACTATAAAATTCATGAAACCTCTTCACCCCCACAGGATGCTGCTGATAAAACCCTTCCTTAAAAAAATCTGTAGATCATATCTAGCAATTCTAGCTTATGTGATAAGGACACCAGCTGACTAAGCATCTAGTATCATACACATGTGACTTTAGTCTTTCTTTTTTGGATGTTTTTCATGCATCATTTGAACTGGTTTGTTTCTGTGTCAGCACGGGATGTTCTGTCATCGTTTCAAACTTTATGTACAATTATAAAGATCTGGCAAACTGTTGTTTAAAAAGCCAGTCCAATCCTTTTAAATGAGCACACTAACAATTCTAAACTGAGCACTACCATGCTGTGATTGCTTTTTTTTCTCTCAGAAATAGATTAATTCACTCACCAAGTCATTACAAAGCAACACACCAAAAATACAAAGAAAAAACAATGCTAAACATATGCTATATACAAAGTTTAGAGATCAATCTCTAAATCTCCTGTCATGTAGCCGTGTGAAAGAGCTGACTTGCTTGCACATAATGAAGCGTTATGTTTGGATACTGATGGCACAGCACAACACACCACAAGGTGCTCTGAATATCTGACGCTTACTCATGTCTATTTATACCAGCACAGCATGGGGTGAGTGCACTGAGATTTACAGTCTTGATGCCCAGTGCCTTGCCTGTTTCACTGACAGTTGTTCCTTTGTCCTTACTGGCGTGATCTTTGCAAAGTCATCGCATTGTAGATTAAACAAGTGCTATGAGATGTTTCAGATACTCCTTCTCCTACTTTTATTTCCCTTACTTGAAGATCGAACGTCCTGCCTACTGCCAACAGAACCTATCTGAAGACGTGCAGATATGACAAGGAGCATCATCCCTATTGCCCTATCTTTCTTGTGAGAGATGTGATTAACTGGACTGGATACAGTTTCCAGGATTTGGCAACAAAGGCAAGTGCTTCAAATGACATGACAAGTTAAAAGAAAGTCATCACCATTGTATACACACGGGTAGTTAATGTCCAAGCTACAGTTCAACGTATAAGAAAAGAGACCATATGACCATATCCTGACTTGTCCACATAGAGACAGAGATCTTTTTAGTGTAGACTGATCCAGGCACCCCAGGAAGTATTTGGACACTTATAAGTGTGTATGTCTAATGTGGCTGCATAGAATTAAAAAATAAATAAAACAAATCATACAAATTGAAATTTATTTAACAAAAGGAGAAAACTGGTTAGCACTATATGCTATTTTTTTTTTTTTTTTTTTGCAAAAAAGTCAGCTGGCAGCCTGGCACTGATATGAACTCACTTTGATATAAATGAAGTTGCTTGAAAAAAATTAAAAATTAAAAATTGCCTTTATAAGACTTGGAAAAATAAGGTTGGAACAATTAACTCCCAAAATTGCAGAGGACTATCATCACGCCCTTTATTTGATACAGAGAGTAATTTCATTAACTGATATCATTGTTTTCCTTTATACACACAAAGGGAGGTTCAATTGGAGTTGGAATCGAGTGGAATTGTGATTTGGATAAAGATGAATCTCAATGTAACCCTGAATACAGCTTCACACGCTTAGATTCCTCTAAACATTCACAGAACTCTGTCATTGGGGGTTACAACTTCAGGTATTGCTATCGATTTTAGTTCATATAATGAAATGTATAACAAAAGTATGTGATTTCAGCTGTTTTTCTAACTTTGCTAAGCACGCATGCTTTCTTCAAAACTCATGCCAGCAAACCTGAATGTGCAAAATGATTCATTGACAGAGAATTTCAGAGGGGCTAGTTTTCTATATTCACATTTTATGTGCAGTATTACAACAGAATCGCTTAAACCTTTACTTTTTTAAGCATTTAGTTTTAATAGAAAATGTATAATTACATTGGCTGACATGTTTCTATCTTTATCAAGATTTGCTCGATACTACAATGATGCAGCAGGTCAGCCCTATCGGAATCTGTTTAAAGTGTATGGCATTCGGTTTGATATATTAGTTAATGGAAAGGTAAGAGATATTAAACACTGAAAATTCTGAGAGACTCCTGTCATTACAGTCACGGTGAAAAATATGGTGTTTATGTTTTCTAGGCTGGGAAATTCAGTATCATTCCTACAGTGATCAATATTGGCTCTGGACTTGCTTTAATGGGGGCTGTGAGTATATAAGCTAATTACAGATGTCACTAATAGTTGAAGGATATAATGCAAAAAACTAAATCTTCCTGAGACTCTTGTGTGATTGGTGTTGGTCTCGTTCCACAGGGGGTTTTTGTCTGTGACATGATTCTGCTCTACATGATGAGCAAAAGCTCCTTCTACAGAGAGACAAAGTTTGAGGCAGTCACAAAGTAAGGGTCTATTTTGTCTTGTTGACTTCTTCAAAATGTTACATGGAAGATTAGAAAGATGCTGTGGATTGTTCTTTTCATGGTTTCTATGAATACTATTTGCACCCACAGAAAGCAATCTGGAAAGCACAGAGAGAGAAAGCATGTAAGACATCACGGTCATCATCGTCAAGATGGGCGACACAGGAGAGAGGAGAAACAGGCAACAGAGACATACCCATTGACATCAGTGTCATGTCAGCCCAATAACAACCCAGAGAGACAGATCCAGCCCACAGGCTCAACACTCAAAACCCAAAGTCCCGAGAGAAAGCCACAGGGCACAGTGTCATTCAGGACTCAGCACGCTACAGAAAAGCAGAAAAACATTTCACCTGTTTCCACCCTGAGACCACAACACAACCAGTAGAGCATTTTTGATGCTAATCCCATTGGATTTACTTTGGATGTATAAAAGGTATTGTAGTGGGTTTGTGCTCAGTCATACCAAAGAGGAATACTGCCAGTGTTATGCTCTCCTTTTGTTTTAAATGCCTTTTTTTTTTTACAAAGGATTTGCAATGAGATAACTAAATAGTTTTTTATAAATTTGACCTGACACAAAAAATTGTCAAACCAAGGTTGAATAAATGTTAAAATATTTTACGAAAAACTCTTGGTTCACTGCATTCCTTTCATTTTGAAAAACAGTACAATCTGAAAATAAATAAATGTAATTACACTACCATTCTAAAGGTTGGGGTCAGTATGTGTGTTTTTTTTTTTAGCAAGAATGCATTAAATTGATCAGGTTAAAACTTTTAGAATGTTACACAAAAACCCTTTCAAATGAATGTGGTTCTTTTGCATTTTGTAAATTTTCACCATTACTAAGAAATATTTATTGAGAATTACATCAGCATAGGATGATTTCTGAAGGATCATGTGACCGACAAATGGAGTAACGAAAATTTGGTTTTGCCATTACAGAAATAAATTACATTTTAAAATATATGAAAATAAAGAGAGATTTTAATTGTATTATCTGAAAATATTACTGTTTTTACTGTATTTGTGCTAAAACGAATGCAGCCTTGGTCAGTATTTCAGTAGCATTAAAAAAAATTGAATACATTTTAAACATTTGCACCAAACTCTAAAAATCTGGAATGCTTGCAATAACTTGGATAAATTGACTACAAATTGATTATTTAGAAAACTTGTTTATACTACTGAGAGCGACACAATTGTGGGGTTTAAGCACTGAGGACACATAAATATGACTGTACCTGTTCACAGTCTGAATAAAAAAATAACCATCAAGCAGATCATTCAATTCAAATGACACTACAGTAATTCAAGAGTTATAATTCATAAAATGCTTGAGCACTCACACGGAGCAACACACTAATAGACTATTCACATGCAGTCTACAAGAAAATATTAAACATTTACCACCACGTACTTTAAGAAACCACACAATATAATCCATGAGGTTAATGATTTATTTTCATGAAAATATCTGAAATAAAACAATGATTTATACAGTTTAAAGTTAGCATTGTGTTTTTACATCGTCCTGACTGATGCCTGCAGTTCACAAAAAAGCGTTGCACATCATACATGGAAAGCATCCCTGCTGGACTGCTCTACTAAACCCAAACCCAGCTCTGGAATAAGCATTAGCAAAATATTAAATTATAAGCGGAAAGAATATGACAGCACACCATTTATAAATATCTAAATGTCAGTGCAGTTAGTACTGAGAAATTATTTTACGTTTTATTAGCTAAACACAAGTAAGCTCACGGAGAAAATCTGTGGTACATCAATCAGCAGTCTCTGCCCTGAGGACCTTAGTGTTGTACATCTACACGGCTGCTGATGTACTCTCAGAGTCTCTTTAATACACATGAACCATTCCGTAGAGGAAAGTCCAGAATAGCACATAAGTGAAGAGGCCGCCCACCAGGCCTCCGGTGAAGAGCAGGCGTCGAGACCTGAAGCACTTGTTCCACCGGCGACCGGCTTTGAGAATCAGTAGCAAGGACAGCAGAAACGAAGCAAGGAAATAAAAGACGAAGCCGTAGAGTCCGGTGAGGCCGAGGATGCCCGCGGTGGCGCCGGAGAGCGCGGACACGGACGTGCGGCAGTAGTCGAGCACGGCGCCGTTTCCTCGGACGGACACCTCGCTGATGAACTGCGGTCCCTCGCGTTTGGCTGCTACCGTGGCCATGCTGTGAGGTTAAAAAAAACGCTGAGAGACAAAGCAGGAGAGATGTGAAATGAACCGTCTGAAACCTCATTCATTCATCATTTGACCTCCTCCACCCAACTTACCCTCCGTTAGGATCAAGACAATAATAAACACAAATCACGCTTCTGCCGCCGTGATTCAAGAAAGCATCGTTTACATTAAACACTCGAACACCACAAGCTATGCGTTTAAGTCTATATTTCTAGGAAAAATGTATTATTTGGAAAAATATAGCAAGTTGTGAATAAAACACAGCATGTGTCATCCTCAGTCAGCCATTTTCTCGCTAAGCATCATGGGACTTTAAATCAAAATCAAAATATATTTTTTATGTTATCTTCATGACTAATTTTTGTGCTTAATTTCAAATAATAATATATCTATTAATCCGCGTGTGTGTATAATTCTCAGCAACGTTACATTTTAAATATTTTCTCATTATATGCACCTTTCACCCACTCTACGGGATCTGCGAAGGCTCAAAGACGGAGGTCGAAAGTAAGAATCATTTGCAAGTATCGGTTCTTTCAAACTGTTCACTTCAGAGAACCAATTGAACTCAGTAGTGATTATTTTGTGTCAGGGCGTAATATTATATCATTGCATGTTCGCTGACATTTCATGTAACTGCCCAAGTATCAGCTTTTTGTTGGTTTGTTTGTTTTTATATATATATTTATTCTGTATTATTATTGTTAGTTTTTATATTCTCTGTCTGAACTGTCAAATAATGAATGTCATCAAGAACTAAATACAAAGTTGTAATAACTTACTTTTTTATGTTTCTTCTTATTATTAAGTTTTATAAATAAGGGTGTTTATCAAGGCTTTCGGTTCGACCGAATTCTTAAACGAATCATTCAAAACAGTGTGATTCGGTTCAACATGTTCAAAAGATTCAAATCCAGAACGATTCGTTCATCGCTAACTCGAATCGGGGACAGCATAGACAGTAAAAGCTAGGAACTCAGTATTTAGAGCACTTTATTTTCTGTGAAGTTATATGACATATACTGCACATATCTGCATCACGTTGCACAAAAGTTGTGCGGTCTTCAGAGATCATGGCGGCTTCGCTCAGCGGTTCTGCTGGATTTGTTCTCGGTGTGGATCTGGGCACCACGTCAGTCAAAGTCGTGCTGTTGGACGCGCGGTCAGAGACGGTCACAGACAGATGCTGCGTTCCGACACATTCGGACATCAGCAGCACCTCACACACACATGTGGGTAACACACTCGGATTTAAAGCAAGATACACCATACTGAGAAATGAACCTCTCTCTCGAGCTCTCTTTTTCTCTTATATTTACATTTTATAATGAACAATTAACTTACAAACTCCCTGCAGCTCCTTCATGAACATTATTTAAAATGATTTATATTTGTATTTATATATTAATATGTAACGATTATCCTATTTAAATCAGTTTGTTAGGTTAAAAGTAATCATATTATATTATCTTAATATGTAAAGTAATAGATCATGTTACTTTTTACAGTTTTCATAATGTGTGAAATAATCTTCCCAGTATATGTCTGGTACTTTTTGTGAGTGTTGTTTAATGTGCTTTTTGAGACACACTTTCAATTTATTGTTGATAATAGGCAAAAGAGCAGGATCCTGCACGGATAATCGCCGCTCTGGACCAATGCATGGACGCTTTACCTAAAGACAAGCTGAAAAAAGTCAAGTGCATTGGAGTATGTGGACAAATGCATGGCATTGTGTTGTGGAAATCTAAATCAGGTTAACATCGAACAACTACTGAAAGCATGTTTGATGCTTCTTGCACTGTGGTGAAGACACTCATCTTTAATCGTAAATTAATAATTGAGATGGTATCAATATACTCTCATCGGTCTCTCTCTGTTAGGCTGTGAATGGCTGAGTAAAGCTGAGATCGTTAGATTCATCCCTAAAGACGTCAGTCAGTTGGTCACCTGGCAGGATGGGCGCTGCAGTGCTGACTTCCTGTCCTCCTTACCCAAACCAGATTCCCACCAGAGTGTGGCCACTGGCTTTGGTTGTGCCACCATCTTCTGGTACATGAAACACAGGTAGAATTCCACTCAAGATTTTATCTGAATTATTTAAGAAAAAAAAATGCAATTCTGCACTGAAATTGTGGTTTTCTTTATGATCTGTTACTGATTCAGGCCGGAGTTCCTGTCAGGTTTCAGTGATGCAGGCACCATCCAAGACTATGTGGTCTCCATGCTGTGTAGCCTAGACAAATGTGTCATGACCGGACAAAACGCTGCCAGCTGGGGCTACTTCAACACAAACAGCAACAAATGGAACACACAGATGTGAGTCGAGGGAGATATTATATTTGTTTTAAGGCCACTTTACACTTAAGTACGATAACTAGAAATCCAACCTTCTTAGTATCCACATCAACAGATGATAATATTCAGTGTTTTGTAGCGCATGCAGAGTTATGTTTTCTGCTGCTTTAAATGTTCAAGCTCTTTAAATTCTGATGGATTTTGATCAGCTGTCAGTGTTTTATCATTCATTAGCATGCTCAGAGTGATTCTAGCATAACTGTTTATCTGTGTCTTTTGCGTTGTAGTGTGAACTTTCCTATTCTCATAGAAGTAGAACTAGTATTAAAGGGACAATAAGTAACTTTTTAGGTATTTTATTATCTAAAATCAATATTTTTATTCATAAATATGCCCTCAATGGTGTACAAATACCTATGCCAATGTTTGAACTAATCCTTGTAAATGAAGAATTTATTATCTTTATATACATGGGACGGGTAGGTCGACGGAGGCTTCCATGTAGTTCTGCCATCTTGCAAAACTATAATAGCAGAGAGGGACAAAAAGTACTAAGCCAACGCGTTTCCACAGCGCGTTTTCGGTCAGAGCCAGAAACGCAGGTGCAGAGCAGTGAGAGGCGCTTGAAACTGCACCGGCAAGTTTAAAAGTCTGGATTGCATTCTTATTATGGACCATACATATGCCGCGCCACAGGAGAAGAAAACATCGTCGCCAAAACAGTCAAAAATAGAACGTAAAAGGAAACGTGACCGTAGATTACAGAAAACAAGAGTTAATGTCGGGGAAGCTTTTTCTAGGTGGAAAGAGCTAATGCTTGATAAAGATTTCAAAAGACACGCTGAATTGGCCTGTTTTCTTCTCGACAGGTAAGTCAGTGTTTGATGATGATATCTAACAATGCACATAATTCAGAAAATATATCGAATAAAGAAGACATAACTACTAATTACAATATTTCATGTTTTCCACAGTCAGTAATTCATACTGTAACATTCGTTTGTTAGTTGTCATGTTGCAGTTTGTTTGAAATAACACACCTGTTCACCTGAAGGAAAACTCGACGAAGTGCTATTAGAAGACATCCCGTCAAAGCTTTTTGGTACATATCGCCTACCGTAGATGCAACGCGCATTTGAAAAAGCGAGGCGCTGGAGAGCAAAATTAGTTTGAATGCAAAATACAATTTCACCACTAGATGGGAGTAATTCCTACTTACAGTTCCTTTAAAACTACCGTATTTTTCGGACTATAAGTCACACCTAAGTATGAGTCGCATCAGTCCAAAAATACGTCATTAATGAGGAAAAAAGCATATATAAATCGCACTGGACTGTAAGTCGCATTTATTTAGAACCAAGAATCAAGAGAAAACATTACCGTCTACAATATTTTCAGTGTAGACTACAGGAGCACTGAGCAGCATTAGAGCGCCCTCTGGCGGCTGTAGACAGTCATGTTTTCTCTTGGTTCATGTCTCTTAGTTCATTTCTCTTGGTTCATGTCAAATTAATTTTGATATATAAGTCGCACCTGACTATAAGTTGCAGGACCAGCCAAACTATGAAAAAAAGTGCAACTTATAGTCCGGAAAATATGGTATACATATACAGGGGTTAGACAAAATAATGTGAACACCCTCTATTTTAAGGGTTAATACAATTTATTTAGGCTAGAGTGAAAACGTAAACATTGTGATTATCTTTTTGCTGTTTTTATTTTCTTGTTTGTATAGTACTAGCTGCTCAGCAGTGTTTAGTATATGCAGCCACTGCGCTACAATTTAGGTCCGGGCCCACCCATTTTGGCCCAGGCCTATGGGTAATAAGTGATTTTCATTCTAGTGGTTCATCCAATAAGCAGGCAGAGGAAAGCTTTGAAGTGAAAGCTTCTCAACCAATCAGCGGCTTCTACTCCACGTGTGGACTCTGCATCGTCACCAGCAAGTGATCCAATGAAATCAATTATGTTGGCGGACGTTTTGCTAATATGAAACTTAAAACAAAACAAAGCAGCTTATTTTATTTTAAATTCAGCATTGTCATTCTGAATTGATAAGAAATAGTTAAATAATTTTGGACAGTTCCCTGCCCACGCTGTTAGAGAGAAACAGAACTTCCAAAGATATAATTCCGTTTCAGTCTTTTTGTGTATTGGACGTTCAAAAGAGATAAATGGAGTTAGCTTACTGCTAACAATTAAGGTGTATTTCTTTGTCCGTTTCAGCACTGAGCTGAGGACAGCGATACAAGTTGCTGTCCTTAGTGCCGCATAAAAGTGCTAGAACGGAGATGAAGGGAAACACGTTTTATTTTATTTTTTAAGCGGGAGGGCTTATTTTAACTGGTTCATCCAGTTTTCTGGAGGCCCTCCTACAATAAAAATCCTGGTGCTGTGTGATAAATGGGTGACATGTCAGACTTCCACAAATGACAAATCCTGGGATGCTGTTTAGCAAGTGTGTCTGAAGAACTTAATGGCCCAGTTGTTGGGTGTTTTAAGAACAACGGTCTTTATGACTGAGTACACAACGCTTCTATCAGCCTAGAAGAATATATGGCAAAAAACAAAAGTGAAGGACCAGGTCCATCAAACACTGAGAAGGATTATTACAACAAAGTGACAGCAAACATCAATATTCACCTTGAACACCCTGTTTCCACACAAAAAAAAAACAGACCACAGAGAACTTTACAAAAGCAAACATCCATGAAAGAACAGGAACTGCTAAAAATGTAATCATACACTTATTCCGAAATACAAAAAAGTTTGTGTCTTGGTCATAATTGGAGCACCAAAATGAACTTTGAAATCTGCCCAGGCACCTCAATCACCTGACTAGAAGATTATCAAACTACTGTGCAGATTCCTTTAACATCTCTAAAGCAGCTGGCAGATGTTCTGATAGACGACATTCAGCTTGAGACTACTCAGACGTATAAATCCATTCTAATAAGGTTGGAGTCTGTTTTAAAGGCAAACGGTGGTAAAACACCTTAATAATAAAATATTGCATATTTCCTAGATGTTCACATTATTTTGTCCAACCCCTGTAGTTATCATCTTAGGTGTGCACCGGCTTATGATGTGTATGGTGTTTAATATTACAGTTTCTCTGTGTTGAGCTGTGTGATCATATGTCCTCCAGTCTGAAGGATGCAGGTTTCCCTGTGCAGCTCTTGCCTGTCATGGTGGAGTCCGGAGCTGTGGCTGGTCACACTTCTTCTGAGTGGTTCGGCATCCCTGCTCACACAGCTGTCGGGGCAGCTCTGGGGGACTTCCAGTGTAGTGTCTACTCCTGCATGACTGACAAAGGAGATGCCGGTATAGTGTGGATTAGATGCCTCTTTGCATACTGTTTTCTAAATATCAATGACTTGCTCTATAAAAGACTCACAGTCAGACTATTGTAGTTATATCTGCTCAGCCACAAACAACAATCAGTATATACTCATCCCGAAGTCAGTTTGTGTTTAATAATTCATCCTCCAGGTGGAGATGTTATATGATATATGATGAGCATGTTATGTTCCACCCCAGTTTGCCTAAAAGTATGTGCTCTTTTGGTGAAGAAAAAGTAAGCACTTTTGAATGTCTAGTAGGAGAGAAGGCAAGTTTGGGGCATACGATCACGCCATACGATTGCGTCTTTAACGGACTGATCTGTTGCACACTTACACGCACTTGTAAACTGGCCTGTCAATCATCTTGTATGCTTTGGGACACACTTATTCTAATCTCACATACTATTATTTAAGATGGATTGTGTGAACATTGGGACAAAGGGTTAGACATGGCAGATCTTGTACTCAGATTTCAGTGTCCTGTCTGAAGGGAAAGGCTGCATTAGAGACACTATCTGTTTTATTGGTTCTTGTAAAAGAGATATTTTTGTGCTGCAGCTTAAGCAGTTCTTAAAAGATAACTGCATGGTATTTTACATTTGTAAACCTAATTGGTTTACTTATTTTATTGATACTCTCTTTGTTCAGACATAAAAAGGTTATACATTTTCTAGAGGTTTTATCCACAATTTATAGATGGTTTAGATTTTATATTTCAACATTTCTACTTCACAGAAAAATATATTTAGCTATATTTACTGATGCATTGTACAAAATTATAAGATTGAATGTGTACTCCATGCTGTGTCCACATCAGTGTGGTGGACTGTAGCATTTTTACTTAGACATTTACATTCAAATGTTTGGAGATTTATTCTTTCCTTTTTTTGGTGAAAGAAATGAGTAGTTCTATTGGGTAAGGAAACATTAAATTGCTCAAAAGTGAACCACTTATGTTACAAAAGATTTCCATTTCAAATAAATGCTGTTCTTTTGAACTTTCTATTCATTAGAAACGATAGTACTCCAAACTTTTGAACTGTAGTGTAGAAGGCATATCACGCACAAATTAATTGTGACTTATGTTTCATCCCTAGTACTGAATATGAGCACTTCAGCCCAGCTGACGTTTGGCATGCCTGCGGAGTTCACCCCTCCGAGTTCTCCAGACCCCCTCTCTCCTGTTGCTTATTTCCCATACTTCCACAGCTCCTACCTGGCAGTGGCCGCATCACTTAATGGAGGCAATGTCATGGCCACCTTTGTCAGAATGCTGGACTCGTGGATGAAAGAATTTGGTAAATCAACAATTGTTACATATTTTTAAATGTATTATTATTTTAATTTTAAAATACAGTGTGACCTTTTTATATTGTAGGGCAGGGCTTTGCAATTAAATAAATTTCTTACCGGGATTTCAATTATGGATGCCACAATTATGTTCAATAGGGCTGCACGATGTGTCGTTTAAGCATCGATATCGCGATGTACAAATCCACGATAGTCACATCGCAGGATGTGCGATGTAGGCTGTCGTAGTTGATCCGTTATTCATTAACTGTACGGGTCAGCTGCTCCCCGGCCCTTGACGAATGTGATTCGCGGATTAAATGCACAGCTTAACCATCATAGAGTGAAAGTTTATCATTTGCATGTGTTTTTAAGTCCTGTCAGTTTAACAGGGCAGAGAGAGGGCGAGCGCACGAGAGAGAGAGAGAGAGAGAGAGAGCGCGAGAAGAGCGAGCGCCAGAGAGAGAGAGAGAGAGAGAGAGAGAGACAGAGAGAGAGAGAGAGACAGAGAGAGAGACAGACAGAGGGAGAGAGAGAGAGAGAGAGAGAGAGAGCGAGCGAGCGAGAGAGCCCCGTCTTGAAACAACATGAGCGCTGTCTTGCTCTCTCTCCCTCGTGCATATTAATCAATTGATACGATGGTGTCGATGTTTAAATCAATTAAAATGAGAATGTAATTGTGCTTACTCCATTTTTGTTTGTAAGATAAAATTAGATTAGATTTCATATCGCAATATAAATCGCAGAAAAGATTAAATATATCGCAATGTCATTTTTTCCCAATATCGTGCAGCCCTAATGTTCATAGAGGCAATTAATCATTCAAAATCCACTTATGTTATTCTGCGTGAGTAAGTATAACATTAAAATACAATGCGTATTTTTACTTTTTTATTTAAAGAAGAAACCAATGCAATGTGCAGTTGACATTTGAGGCATACTACCTACTATAGAAAAGTTTTTCACTTAGTTTTTCAGTTTTCAATTTTTTTTATTTTCATATAAAAATGGCATGCATTTGTTATGCATTATGTTATAAACATCATTTATTGTAAATTGTCATAATCGTAATTAATAATCGCAATTACACTTTTAAGGAAATAATCAACAATTGTGATTTTTGTCATAATCGTGCGGCCCTATTGTAAGGTGTTAAAGGTGCTGTGAGAACTTTTGTAAAAAAATATTTTTTACGTATTTATTAAACCTGTCATTATGTCCCGACAGTAGAATATGAGACAGATAATCTGTGAAAAAAATCAAGCTCCTCTGGCTCCTCCCACTGGTCCTATTGCCATTTGCAGAAAGCAATCCGCTCCCGGTAAAAAATAACCAATCAGAGCTGCGGTCCATAACTTTGTTTCTGTTCAAAATGTAGAAAAATGTATATAATAAGCGAGTACACCAATGATCCATTTTCCAAACCGTGTTTTTGGCTTGTCCTGAATCACTAGGGTGCACCTATAATAAGTGTTTATATTGGGACTATTTTAGATTGCTTCGGGGGTACCGCGGCGGAGTAACCCAGTACCTTTGTGATTCTTCATAGACATAAACAGAGAGAAGTAGTTCCGGCTACGATGTTCTTCCGCAAGACGCAAGCAGTTCTGTTTATTAACCGCTAGAGCGTCAAAAGTTCCCTACCGCAGCTTTAATAGAAACTCTAAAATAGCCTTGTTGAATGTTTTTGGTCCTCAGGTGTATTCTTATCTTAATAATGTATTTCTTGTTTTATGTCATAGGATTGGAAGTAAATGAGTCCACAATCTACTCCCGGCTGATCCAGTCTGCTCTGGCACAGCCTGACACTGACCTAACTGTGACCACAGCGCTGCTAGGAGAGCGGCATGACCCCACTTCCAGTGCCAGTGTCTCCCAAATCTCGCCCTCTAACCTCTCTCTGGGTCATGTGACTCGGGCTGTGTGCAGGGGCATTATTGAAAACATGGCCACTATGATGCCCCCTCAGAGCCTGCGGGCTGCTGGGGTGAGGTGTATTATTGGCAGTGGTAGCGCACTGTCATGTAACACAGTTCTCCAACAGGAAGTGGAGAGAGTGTTTCCATTTCCTGTAGTTTACGGAAAAGATGTTGACTCAGCAGTTGGAGTTGCCATGGTGTTTAAAGACCAAACATAAGATACAACACCCAAAATCATGTCTCTGAGACATCTGACCTACCATGCTGTTGTGGTATGACCTACAACGCTGGCAGAGCTATTTTATCTGTATTAAAATGTCAAAATAATCATACTTTGTAATTGATATTTATAATTTAATTTAATTTAAAATATTTTAATATTGTATCATTCTGTCTATAAAATCATTTCTTTTTATTTTTTTATACTAGATACTATATCATTAAAGTAACATTGATTCATTTGAAAAAATTTTTTGTTGTTGTTGACCAAAACATGTCAGATTTGTTTATCTATTGTTCAATTCACACACTCATTAAATAACTATTGTCTTAGAGTGCAATACAAAACCATTGTGTTGTAAAATACAAAATATGTATTTTTTTAAGAATATTTCTGAATTCCATTAAATGACTTGAAATGACGAACCATTCTGTTTACATGTTTAGTGGCATCTCAAATGTTAATAAACAGTTGGAATATATCATCACATCACATGTGGTTTTTCTGGTTGGTCTTTTGTCATAATTGAGCTAATGTGGTATATTTCATGTGCTGCACATGACTGTAACTGAAATTCCTGTAGAGGTACAGATCAGCTTGATTTAGTTCACATGATGTACTCACCTACACCATCATGTATGTGGCCAAACCGCCTTACTCTGCCACGGTCCTCCAGTTTCATACAGGAAACTGCATGCTAAGAAAGTGCAACTGCTCAACAGACAAGTGAATGTGCTTCAAACCAAGCGTGCTGCTTAGAGGTATGATATTATATGTATTCCAGCACATGAATAATTGAACATTTGGATAGTTATAATATGTAGTAGAATATAGTGTTGCTAAATGAAAATTAAGCATTTTAAGAAGGAGCTTAATGAGTTTTAGTGCATTGTGAGCAGAAGATATAAATAAGCTACAGGGCGTGGACATGGCAAAACATACGTAACAACATACTCAAAAAAATCAATTCAACTCGCCTTTCTGTAAGGCTCTCGGCAACCTCAGATCATCTTGAGAGAGAGAGAGAGAGCAAGTTATCGTGCTAAAGGAATCAAGCTCATCAATACTGGATACTTCATCTAAAAGATTAAAAAACTGATTAATTGGTGAGTACAAATGTTACATTCTTTACTCATAGGGATTATGCAGTAAATCATTACTAATGCAGTAAATCATAAAGGAATGGTAAACTTTACAAAATAAAGTTGTTGTTTTTGCTGCCAAATGCCTTAGGTGCATTTAATGTTTTGATGTTTTTGTTATCTACTTCAGTTTATATTTGTGCAGATCAATTTGAATGTTTGTTTGACTGTTTTTGCTCAAGGCACCACATGCTGAGTAAGGGCTACATCTCATAATCTAGCGAGTGAGATGATCTAAAGATGGTGTCTGTGTAATGTTTCTGCTGTAATGTTATCTGAACCCATTTACAGAGAGGTCAAGTCATAATATGTTACTAAATAAGACTATCCAGCATCTTGAAATTGCATGTTAGGTCATAATCTAGTGTGAAACAACATTAACTGATATAATTTGTCCATCAAATATCTGTCAGCCTCTTTAACAAGCTGAGCTGCCTCACCCTTCGAGGACTCTGCTTTCACATACAGACTGAATATACTCACTTCTGTTCCTGATTGAATTATAACTCGAGCGTCCTTGACACCCTTTGTTTAATTTGATATGCACATTACACATTAATGCTTGTTTTCTTTTTCAAATCTGAATAATGTGTAATCTCCCAGAGGTCTATTTTATGGTTATCTGTTGTTTATATTTGTGTATGTGCCTTAAATGAGGAACAGCAACTGGATGCACTCATGACTATTACACATTTGTACATTTCCCTAATGATTTTAGGAAATATTTGTGTTCTTATTTGATGTGCTAGTGAAATACGAATGTGCTCAAATCATATATATGTAGCCAGTGAAACTAATTTTACATTTCCTTTGATAGTGTCACTTCCTGTCACCAAGTTTTTATCTGAATTATTTTTGTACCCTTCCTCTTTTAACTGGTTTTTGAAACAAAAAGGCACATTAAGATGAACGAACCACTAGCTCTTATTCTCACTGCTGTTTATCCAATTTTATAAATGAGGTCTCAGCAGAAAGAACAATAGCATCCAAGCATAATTACTGATGCTAACTGGTATTAGAATGTCACATTGACTTATAAAAGCAAAGTCTGTGGTCTTTTCATCTTTAAAGAAATTCATGTGAAAATGAACGGTCTTTTAAATACAAAACCAGCTTTGTGAGAGAAGCATGGTAAAATGTCACAAGATACATCACATGTATGCTGAAAAACTCAACAGAGATGAGGCTTAGTAGCTCTTTTCTATGGAGATTTATCTATTTTGGCCTTGTACTGATTACACAAACACAGTGTAATTCAGTTTCTTAATGCCGGATTAATTTCCTCTCACTGCAATTGAGAATGTAATTCTATATGAAGTCATTTACAAAGAGGCTTATAATTTTCTACAGTACAGAATATCCAGTGTATTAGTAACTGCATTTGGTCAGAAATGCATTTCCATGTATTCTCAGGGATGCTGGGACAATCATGGCCCATTCCCTGGGTGGGATCATATAGCTTGTAACAGCATGAAGAGAGATCAATAATTCAGTTAGCAAGGGTCTAGTAGAGCATGCAACTACTTCCACCATTTCTACTTGCACATATACACTGAACCTGTTTACCTTTTTGTTTGTTTCTCTATCAATGATAACCTCTTACAGTATTCCATAATTTTGCTTTGATTAAATATGGATTTACTGTGTAACCAAAAAATAACCACAGACCCATTAAATGGGATACTGACTACCTTTTTTTTTTTTTTTTTGAATTTAGTATTTTTTTCATGTCATTATATTGTAAAGAGCATAAGGATATTTTTGAAAAATCATATTTTATTAATATTTTATGTATAATATTATGTATAATATTTCCTTTGTAAAGAACACCAAGATTCAGTATTTGAAAAGACACGAAAAGACAAAAATAATTAGATTTTTTAAATTCACCAATAAATTTGTTATTTTATTCCAAAATTTGCATAAAGATGATTCTTAACTATGTTATGCAATGTGTGTAAAATGGCCATAAAAGGTTTCCACATAATATAAAATGTATCATATTAAAAACATATTCATGTGTTTTTGGGGCAGCATGTAAGAAAAAAGAAGTAATGGGAGTAATAACTGGCAAGATTTTTATAATATCTAATATTTCATAGAAATATTTATTTATAATTAATTTTTTCCAATTCACTCATGTCTTCCAACATGCGTAATAAACATACTTTTTAGATATCCTCTACAGTGGACATGTACGAGATCCATGTCCAGTTTCATATTTTGATTTGAAACAATTAGAAAATGAGTCAGATTTAAAGGATCATTACAAAATATGATATGTCCAGAAGAGTGTTAAATTTGATCTCTAAATTAATGTCAGCCTTTTTTAAAGACAGAGTTAAATCTGTGATAAGGTCAAAGAGAAATTCACTAAAATATAATGTCCTCTACAGTGGACAAAAGCCATAACTACTTGTCAGGAGGATAGGCCTATTTATGTGTTCAGAACACCTTATATCCATAATTTTTCTAGCTGCCTTTTGAAGAGAGACTTAAGACATATAAAACATAACTGAAGTCATATAAAACAGCAGTAGTTCTGCTTTTCCTTCTACTTCATGTCACAAAGTTTCTAGTTGGATCGTTTGTGAACTGTTCCTCTTTTAATGGTTTTAAAACATGATCCATTATAACAATCAAGCAGCTTCTACTCTTACAAAAGCAGCTCTTAGTCTACATTACATAAAAAATCAATTTTACTGGTCACAAAGGAAGAAACATTTAGTGAATTATCATCAGTGCACAACTCCTAATTTTAAAGCTAGCTAGTGTCAGAATGTCCCATTCATGTATAAAAGTAAATTTTTTGTCAAACTCCCATTTCCTATACCTTATTTGTATGAAATGGAAACCTAATGTCTTGTTTCTCTCAATGATATTACTTATACACTGTTTACAGGCTTTAATTTGTGCTGTATGAATAAGAAAACAGCACTATGAGTACATCAGAAGACAGCAACCCCACATTCTTCCTGGAGACCGATGACCTGACAGACGAGGAAAGGTCAAAGTTCAAACAGGTGAAGAAAGGCACCTCAAAGGACAAGAGACCCATGGATTCTGATTACCTGGAGGAGACAGATGAGTCTGCACACAAAATTAAATTTAACCTAAACTTTGACGGGTAAGCAGGCCTCCTTTAACCACACCGGAGTGTATGAAAAACACAGTGTGAGAAATCCTTACTTTATCAGACACATTCTGCACACAGGGGAATCAGAAATGTGAAAGAGGAACCAGCTCAGCAGGACAGAGAGAGGTTTACACTCAAGAGGCTGTTTGATGCCGTGTCCAGTGGGAATGTGTCTAAACTGCAGGGTTTACACGAGTACCTGCACAAAAACATGAAACGGCTCACCGACTCTGAGTGTAATTGTATTCAAGAACAAATACACCACAGTTCCATTCAAACGTTTGGGGTGGTAAGATTTTTGCAAGAAATCAGTTATGTTCACCAAGGCTGCATTCATTTGATCAAAAATACAGTGAAAACACTAATACAGTGAATTATTATTACAATTTAAAATAACTGCTCTATATATTTTAAAATGTGATTTATTCCTGTGATGCAAAGCTGAATTTTCAGCAGCCATTTCTCCAGTCTTCAGTGTCACATGCTCCTTCAGAAATCATTCCAATATACTGATTTAAAACTCACGATGCAAATAAAGTAAAGCATCACTTTTGATCAATTTATTGTGCCCTTGCTGAATAAAAATATTAATTTATTTAAAAAAAAAACTAAAAAAAACTTTACCCCCAATTTTTGAATGGTATAGTATACCTAAACACAAGAAGAGTACTGTGAACTCATGACCGATATTCATTATATAATGAAACAACTGTTTTATAACTTTTTTAGATAAGTCCAATGGAAAGACAGCTCTGCTGAAAGCACTTTTAAATTTGAAGGAAGGCGAGAATGACACTATTGAACTTCTGCTGGAAATTGCAGAGAAAACGGGAGGTTTAAAAAGTTTAGTCAATGCTGCCTACACAGACATTTACTACAAAGGTCAGAGACAGCTTCATTTTACATAATATTTTAATTAGTCTAATTATTATTATCAGATCTAGTTTTATATTAACTAACATTAGTGATTTATTTTTCATAAATCAACAGAATATTGATCATATTTTATTTGGCTGTCCAACCCATCCATTTTGCAATGTTATCAACTGATCTCTTTGAGACAGGTCAGACAGCTCTCCATGTTGCAATTGAAAGGAGGAGCGCAAAATTTGTAAAGATGCTTGTTGAAAAAGGGGCTGATGTCCATGCTAATGCCTGTGGGAAATTCTTTCAGCCCAATCAAGAAGCATGCTTCTATTTTGGTAGGTCTATTGCTATGATTAAACTTTTGTAATATGGATATAATATAAAAATAAAAAAAACCACATTTAAAATCCTACTTAATGACTTGTTACTGACCCACATTTGTGGGAACCGAGGCTTATCTGTATCTTTTACATCTTTTGTGCACAGGTGAGCTGCCCTTGTCTCTGGCCGCTTGCACTAATCAGCCGGACATCGTTGACTTCCTTATGGACAATCCTTACAAGAGGGTGGATGTCGGGAACAGGGACTCTCATGGAAACACAGTGCTTCACGCACTAGTATCCATAGCTGATAACAGTCCTGAAAACACAGAGTTCGTCATTGCCATGTATGACCACATCTTATTGAAAGCCGACCAACTTCACCCAGAGATCAAGCTGGAGGAAATCAAAAATAACAAAGGACTCACTCCACTCACACTAGCTGCCAAGACAGGAAAAGTGGTGGTAAACCTTCTTTTTTCTGGTGTTTACTGATTTTTGAATGTTTGTTTTGAATGTATTTATTTAAAGCGGTGATTCGTTTGAAGCAGGGTGTATTTCTTTAAGTGCCAGTTCTGTATTTTATTCTGTTTTTGGATGTTCCTGATTTTGAGTGGATGTTTAGTCCCCATGTGATTTGAAATGGTATTTCTGTTCAGCACATGGAATTAAGTCAGACACTACAATGATTCATAGTCATGTAGTCTACAGTGACAGTCTAACCTTATTTAACCTAAACTCACAGTTTAATGTATTAATTTATTGTATTGTATTTTAGCTGATGTTGTTGTTGGCTTTGCTGATTACTAAAATCAGTGCACTGCCAAAGACAAGTGACTAAATAAAAGATATTTGACCGATTTCATTATTCCTTTGTCAACTAGCTGTTAAAGCACATTGTGCAGCGGGAGTTTAAGGGGTGCAAACATCTGTCACGGAAGATCACGGAGTGGGCTTATGGTCCAGTGTGCTCGTCTCTGTATGACCTCTCCTCTCTCGACACCTATGAGAAGAACTCTGCGCTGGAGATAATCGTTTATGGCAGTGAGATTCCTGTGAGATAACATGCTGTTTACTTGATAATAATTAATTATACAATTTAAAATGCATACGATTTTACTACTTTACTAGCAAAATGTTGTAAAGAAGCTATATGGATTTTGATAAATAATGTTTATAGCATCATGTTTGGTTATTTCATCTGATTTCAGAATCGCCTCGAGATGCTCAATATTGAGCCATTTAACAGGCTTATTGAAGAGAAGTGGGAGAGATTTGCAAAACGGATGTTCTTGTTCAGCTTCATCGTTTATGTTATCTACCTTTTCATCTTTACTGCAGTAGCTTATAACCGCGAAGAAGAGAAGGACTTTAGCAACAAAGTAGGTACAGCCCAGAGGTGGTGAGTACAAAAAGGGCATGAGATGGACAGGGGTTTGGCTTTGCATCACTTTTGATGTTATAGGCATGAACATTTCTGTCTACATTGTCTCTGAGAAAATAAAACATGCAAATATGCATACTTGCATCTAGGTCCAGTTCAGAGTCTGATTTAAACTATTATTTGTGCATGCTTACTGTAAATGGTTCACTATTTAATGCCTTGTGTCATCCTCGCTTTTTTCATTTCAGACATTAAAGTCTTCATTGCGTTATAAAAATAATAGCAAAGGCTACCTGCTTCTGATAGGACAGATCATAACTACCATTGGAGCACTTTACTTCTTAATTAAAGGGGTATGTATCTAATGCTGTTGATTTAAAATTCATATATAATTGTATTTGTTTATTTCTACAGAAATGAATGTATTGCCTTTTATTTTAAGTTAATAGATATGTTAAGGAAGCGTCCAGGATTTCAGTCCCTGTTCATAGATGGATACACCGATCAGCTTTTGTGAGTCCTTTGCCTTTAGTTTTATTTGAGTATGAATCATTTCCTATTACAGATTAATTTGAAATTAGCTTCATTTCCAATAATTCTTCTGAATGTAAAACTTATACATGTTTTAAATCAATGTATATATTTATATTCTGTATAATGACATCACAAAGTTAAGTTGCAATAGTCAAACTAATGTTTCCTGCTGAAACAGTAATTGTTAAGTGCCTTTTTTACTGGTTTCTGTTGCATCAGTTTTCTGCAGGCCGTGCTCTTTCTGGCGTGTGCACTATTGTACTTCTTTGGTCAGGATGAATATGTGGCCTGTCTAGTTCTGTGTCTTGCCTTGAGCTGGGTAAATCTACTCTACTTCTCCAGAGGGTCCAAAAATATGGGAATCTACAATGTCATGATACAAAAGGTGAGTGATAATTGTCTTTCTTATTCATCATGCTTTCCTCTGGCATTCAGATTAGAGTATTAGTAAAATATGGTTTGTGTAGCATTATAGAAAGATGCTATGCAACACATTTAATTTATTTTTGTAGTGTACACTAGTCTGTACAGTTCAGGCTTTATTCTTCATGTGTGTACAACACACTCACAATCTTTAATTATTGTCAGATGGTTCTTGGAGAAATTCGTCGATTCCTTGTCGTGTACATGGTCTTCCTCATTGGGTTCTCTACAGGTATATATGCATACATTCATGAACGTCCTTGACTAATTTATTACAATTAATTTCTTGTATCGCACGTATAAAACTATATATTAGTGTATGAAACTATATCACAAATACAGGTGCTGGTTATATAATTAGAATACCATCAAAAAGTTGATTTTACTAATTACATTCAAAAAGTTAAACTTGTATATTATATTCATTCATTACACACAGACTGATATATTTCAAATATTTATTTCTTTAAATTTTTATGATTATAACTGACAACTAAGGAAAATCACAAATCCAGTATCTCAGAAAATTAGAATATTGTGAAAAGGTTCAATATTAAAGACACCTGGTGCCACACTCCAATCAGCTAATTAACTCAAAACACCTGCAAAGCCTTTAAATGGTCTCTCAGTCTAGTTTTGTAGGCTACACAATCATGGGGAAGACTGCTGACTTGACAGTTTTCTAAAAGATGACCATTGACACCTTGCATAAGGAGGGCAAGACACAAAAGGTCATTGCAAAAGAGGTTGACTGTTAACAGAGCTCTGTGTCCAAGCACATTAATAGAGAGATGAAAAGAAGGAAAAGATGTGGTAGAAAAAAAAGTGTACAAACAATAGGGATAACTGCACCCTGGACAGGATTGTGAAACAAAACCCGTTCAAAAATGTGGGGGAGATTCACAAAGAGTGGACTGCAGCTGGAGCTTCAAGAACCACTACACACAGACGTATGAGAGACATGGGTTTCAGCTGTCGCATTCCTTGTATCAAGCCACTCTTGAACAACAGACAGCATCAGAAGTGTCTAAAGACAAAAAGGACTGGACTGCTGCTGAGTGGTCCAAAGTTATGTTCTCTGATGAAATTACATTTTGCATTTCCTTTGGAAATCAGCCATATACCAGGAAGTTTTAGAGCACTTCATGCTTCCTGCTGCTGACCAACTTTATGGAGATGCAGATTTCATTTTCCAACAGGACTTGGCACCTGCACACAGTGTCAAAGCTACAAGTACCTGGTTTAAGGACCATGATATCCCTGTTATTAATTGGCCAGCAAACTCACCTGACCTTAACCCCATAGACAATCTATGGGGTATTGCGATATGCCAGACCCAAGAATACAGAAGAGCTGAAGGCCACTATCTGAGCAACCTGGGCTCTCATAACACCTGAGCAGTGCCACAGACTGATCGACTCCATGCCACGCTGCATTGCTGAAGTAATTCAGACAAAAGGAGCCCCAACTAAGTATTGAGTGCTGTACATGCTCATACTTTTCATTTTTATACTTTTCAGTTTGCCAAGTTTTCCAAAAATTCTTTCTTTGTATTTCTCTTAATTTATATTCAAATTTTCTGAGATACTGAATTTGGGATTTTCCTTAGTTGTCAGATATAATCATCAAAATTAAAAGAAATAAAAATGTGAAATATCTCAGTCTGTGTGTAATGAATGAATATAATAAACAAGTTTCACTTTTTTAATGGAATTTTTGCTGATATTCTAAGTATATGACCAGCACCTGTATTCCCACAAATGTATTAAGCTGCACAACTGTTTTTATCATTGACAATAATAAATGTTTCCTGACCACCAAATCATCATATTAGATTGATTTCTGAAGGATAATGTGGCACTGAAAACTGGAGTAACGGCTGCTGAATACTCACCTTTGCCATCACATCAATATTTTTTTAAAAATATATATTAACATAGAAACAGATACTGTAGATTGTAATAATATTTCACAGTAATACTGTTTTGCTGTTTGACCAATTAAATGCAGCCTTGATGAGCATAAGAGACTTCTTTCTGAAACTTAAAAAATCTTACCAACCCTAATTGTATGCATGATAGTGTGTGCTAATGATGTGTTTCTTACTCAACAGCCGTGGTAACTCTCCTTGATGAGGGACCTATCAGTGCACAATCTAGTTCTGAAGGACACTGTACGAAGCCCTCATTCAAGAGCATCTACTACACCACTCTGGAGTTATTCAAGTTTACGATAGGCATGGGAGATCTGGAGTTCACCGATCAGTTTCAGTATATAGAGGTCTTCTATGTGCTGCTAATATTGTATATAGTGATGACTTACATTTTGATGCTGAACATGCTGATCGCTCTGATGAATCAAAGAGTGGAGGAGATGTCTGTAGAGAGCACCAGCATCTGGAAACTACAGGTGAAATCAAAGGCGAAGTTAAAGCTGTCTATGCATTTCTGCAATAAACATGCACTTGAAATCCTTTAGCTGATTCAGTGGGAAAATGGCTGTAATGGTTTGCCATTATTATTCACAGCGTGCAATCACCACCTTGGACATGGAGTGGATTCTTCCCCGCTGTCTGAAGACAAAGCTGCGCTCCGGGGAAGAGAAGGATCTAGGCGGGGAGCAGGAGCCTGATCGACGCTGGTGCTTCAGGTGACCCCGCTGGCTTCCACCCGAAACCACAAGATCTGAACACAAGTCTCCTTTTTAAAAATGGATGATTCATTTAGAAAAGTGGATATTAGCATGCAAACACAAACATTATCAATAACTATATACACTTAACCTGTGTTGATCTGATTACTGTCAATGCGTGTGTCCTCTTTCTTTCAGTGTGGAGGAAGTCAACTGGAACGTGTGGAACAGAAACCTTGGTGTAGTTACCGAGGATCCTGGGAAATGTATACCTGTACCATCCCCAACTAAACTTCAGAGAGGTAGTCAATGTTAAACAAATGTGTGTATGTGTGTGCGTGCGTATGTTATTTTGATCTTACATCATATCATTTGTATTGGTTACAGAGCTGAGCCGGCGTGGACTTCTGCAAACATTCAGTAAACGCTGGACACAGAGAACACAACGCAGAGATGTACAGGAGCTGAGTCCTCTAGCTGAGGCCTCTAGCTCCGTATAATAATGTCTTTATAATCAGTTATCTATTGCAATGTATTTTGCAATTCCCTTTAAGTCCAACTGGTGTAAGAAAAATGGCATATTATGACTGGTTAAAACGTGAAAAATAAATAAATTAATAATTAAATAAATAAAGATTTGAGACATATAATGGTGATGTAAAAATGTGCAGGATAATGAGAATGACCCTTTAATAATTATAGCCTAATAATAATAACTTTTATTTATAGGCATCTTTCACGGCTCTCAAGGACACCAAAAGTTGATAAAATACAAACAATACAAAACAAAGACAAACAAATCAAATCAAATAATCAAATCACCTAAAAGCTATTCTAAACAAATACGTTTTTTATATCTTTTGACTGTTGGAACAGGTATAAGACTATTATAACAGCAGCATACAAAATGTCTCGTTGCATCCTTCAGTAAACCAAGGTTACTTATGTAACTGAAGACATTCCCCATCAAGTTCAGTCTCTCCACATTGCTTAGCTCATGCTTTGGGGAATGTGTACAATCCTGCTGTGTTGTACTATTCCTCATACCTGGTGAGAAGAGCCAACTTAACCTGGCTTGATAAAACCAAGCATGTTGACTGCTTTACATGGCACTCAGAGGAGAACAAATGCCCTCCAGCTCAAGCAGAGCTTGACTAAGCACAGAAAGCAACACAAGAATCAACACAAAATCCTCATCACTCCAATAAAATATATTTAACAGCACACTTACCACAGTCAGCAACAGCTCGAGTACACGTAGAGAGCTGCTGACTATTAGTGTGTTTGGTATGCCTTGGGTCCATTGGACCTAACCAAAACCATCCTGCTCACAGGGAGGGGACGTGGCTATGTGCAGGTAACCAATACAAGAGCTGTAGAAACCTCACTCCACAAACACAATAAGTGCTGTGAATGATGAAATCTCAAGGTTGTAAAATCTGGCAAAGGTGTCCTATCTTTTGCCCAAGCCCAGGATTTAGCCACCTTTCTTGTGGAGTGGGCGTGGACATCCCATGGACCGGACTCATTCATAGAAGCATACGCAATCGATTCCTAAATCCAATGTGACAGCCACTGTTTCGATACTGACAGTTCTTTAGTACGGTCCCCAAAACTTAAAAACTGCTGCTATGCTAGTATGAAATAACTAGTACTCTCCAGATAAAATCGCAGAGGGCAAAGTGGATGCGGTGCTGACTCAGAAGTCTGGGGAGCAAACGCTTGCAGCATACATGCGTTCTTATTGAATTAGAAAGCACTTAAGACACATATCCCTGCATGGGCTGTAGTCTAACATACAGCCATTCTTACTGAACTTCATACATACAGTCAGTGGCCACTCCAGACAATTTTGATTGGGGGGTCAATGGGGTGTCCTGGTCATTTCAGGGGGGGGGGGGGTCTCATGAAAACCAACAAAAAATACATTGGACACGGCTAATAGCTGCATATTACTGCTACTAAACAACAAAAACAACACAGCATATCAACTACTTTGTTTTTAATTAATTAATCAATTGCAGTAAGCAAACAATATGCTCAAACTTTAAAGGGTTGGTTCACCCAAAAATTTAAATGATGTCATTAATGACCCTCATGTCCTTCCAAACCCGTAAGACCTCCGTTTATCTTTGGAACACAGTTTAAGATATTTTAGATTTAGTCCGAGAGCTCTCAGTCCCTCCATTGAAGCTGTGTGTACAGTATACTGTCCATGTCCAGAAAGATAAGAAAAACATCTTCAAAGTAGTCCATGTGACATCAGAGGGTCAGTTAGAATTTCTTGAAGCATCGAAAATACATTTTGGCCAAAAAAAAAAAAAAAAAAAAAAAGGTGACTTTATTCAGCATTGTCTTCTCTTCTCTTCTCTTCTATAGATATGGATTGATTATGTATTGATACAGCAGCAAATGCTTTGATGCAGTTTTGAAAAAGAAACAATAGAGAAGACAATTTTAAGTTTAAAATAATAATAGCTCTGGGATTAGAAACTGAAATGTCTTAAATTGTCCCAACCTGATGGCTTTTTCTTCTCTGTTCTACCGAATAATTAAGAACAGTGGTTATAGTAAAAACTATAGAAAAAGCTTGTGCCTCTATATTTTCCTCTTTCTCACCAGCCTCTGTCTCCTGGCTTGCTGTTACCTGCTCTTTTTCTGTCACTTGTGCCTCTACATTTCCCTCTTTTTCTTCCTCTACCTCCATCTCCTCATCTGATCTATTACTCTCCACTCTCTGTCCATCTAGAAACAAGGCTCAATTTACTATTTCAGCATTAATCTATTATTTTAACCATCACTACTACTCTTGCACCTAATCATTAAGTCCACCTTAAATATTGATACAAAACATAAAAAACGGATACACTGGAATATATTGATTATTATTATTATTACTGTTGTAGTTGTCTAAAATTGAACACTTTTGCAATGTAAACAAATGACCTGATACATTTGTTACTCAAATACTTCACACTGCACTTTGATGTCAGGTATATTATGCATTTTTTTATTGACATTGATATTTTTACATTTATTTACAGAGAGATATTATTGAGTTTAAAGGCTAAAGTGGTCTTGCTGTTGTAAACACTGTTGCTACTGTAGAAAAAAAGCATCACATTTAAAATATCATTATATTTTAAATTCATTTCTGAATTGTTATAAAATCTGAAATAATGAAAATCTGAATAAGCCTTACCAGTGTTGTGATAATTATTTTTAAGGCACTCTACGTGTTAAAAAATAAATAATTACTGTAATATAATAAAAGTTTAGTCAAATAGCATAAAAAGACCAGACCCCTCGATGCCTGTGAAACTTTTCTCCCTCAAACAGCACGCTAGTATTACTTCTACACTACAGACTACACACACAGCAATATAAACAACATGTCTGCATGTTCTCACATCACATCCTTCTTGTAATATAATAATAAGTAAATAAACATCAAAATCACTTAGCTGAGAATGAAACACCACTTACCACCTTCTGCGGTGTTGAAAATATCTTTTGGCATTTAAAAAATGTGCATGTGGCATGAGGAATCGTCCAGGTTGGGTGAGGTCGTCGTCGTCAGGTGAAAGGTCATCATGTTGGTCATTTTATTTACGGCTAAATTATTATTAATAAATTGTACTAATATTATGATTGGGAGTGGGCAGACATTCACAAAAGGGCAAAATTTAGGAAAAGGGCACTTAAAGATACAGATTGTAAGATCTGCCACGAGAGGACGCACTACCAAAACAATAATAATCGCGTGGTTTAATGACGCTAAGGAGCATGGAATGATGGGATTTGTTGATGTTGTGTAGTTTTATATATGTTGTGTTTGATGTCATAATTTTCAAACGCAAGTTCAACAATTTGCGCGAGTCAAATGCACCTGTCAAATAAAACACAAGCGAGATTGGCATCTCTTTCTAGTTAAAGTATGTTGCGAAGCTCTCACCATCTAGAAAATGCAACACCGATATTGATCCTTGCTCTTTCTCTCCTCTATTTTACAGCAAATATCTTACAAAAAATTGTACCTTTAAAGGGCAACCGGTTCTTTCGGACCACAGACAGTAAAAGAAATGGACACAGCGACCCTATTGGAACTCAATTGAGACAAGTGAAGCCCATTTTTAGCGTTTTTTAGCACTTCCGTTTCTGACGCGCAGACTCAAACGAAGCTTGATGACATCAGCAACCTGTCTGACAGATGTAAATCTTCTAGTAGCTGTGCGTACAACCTGCCATCGTTAATCTTGCAGAGACGGCGAGCTTGAGCGGGGAGTTCTTTGTCGTGAGTGAGCAGGAGTAATTATTCTGATTAATTATTTTGTATAGTATTTTAAAATGTAACGCCAGTACACCATATTAAGTTAATTGCCTGCGAGCTTCTCCTCCTGTCTGTACGGTAATGCGACAGAGAGTCGAGTGGTTATGACGCAATCGTTAGCCTATTTTTTACAAAAACTGTTTATACGGGGCCATAATGTAACATAGAAGGTAATGGAGCCCTTTATACATTGTGATGTATCTTTAGAAATGAATAATGGACAAACGGAGTCTTTAAACGCCTCAGATGTAAAGTTATTCGCTGTCAAAATGAGGTCAAAATGAATGGGAGTCATTGGGATGCTAACGCAAGTGAAGTTCTGCTACAAGATGGCAGCCCCCACCCGACTTTAACTTCCGGTCGACTTCCTTGCCACCTGTTTCGGACATCAAACCACACGATTGTTATTGTTTTGTTAGTGCGCCCTCCAGTGGCAGGTCCTACAACCTGTTGCTTTAAGTACTATCAAAGACCTTTTAAGAATTCTATTTTGAACGAAGTTTAGAAATATTACGTAAATATATATATATATATATTTTAAAAAATGCAATACGTGAAATATTCTTAATGTGTGAACCAAAAGAAAGCAAACCATCAAATATAACACCAAAACTTTTTACTTGGGTAGAAATATTCAATAAGCAAATAAAAAGATTGAGATTTAAATAAGACCTAAACCCAACAAGAAGGACTATTGAGCTTTAAGACATTTTAAGTCATCCAAATGTTCACATCTTACAAACATTTAGCAGTTTCTAATGGGGGTTTTGTAGATGTGTAGTGTATAGGGATGCAACAATTCACTCAACTCACAATGCAATACGATTCACAATACTGATTTCACAATACGATTTTTTCAAGCAAAATTAGATTTAAGACAAATTATAAATTAAAATGTTTTTTGTTGTTGTTGTTGTTGTTTTGTTTTTGTTTTTCTTGCACAAAATGTTGCATATTTCCTTGGGAAACTGAAATATGTCAGATAACAAAACTAAATTGAACATTTAAAACAAACCCCAAATCAAATAAATAAGAAAAAAGGAAATATCTTCATATAAACAAACTAAGGATTTGCCTCTGCTCTTTCCATTCAAAATTAGACGTAACCACTGCATTTGAATCACAATCCAAAAAAAAGATACTGTATACATGCAGCATGAGCAGTTTTCAAACTAAATTCAATTGCATAAACAGAATGTTCTAACTTTCATTTTGTGAAACTATACATATAACATCTGCACAAAACAATTACAGCAGATGGGCAGAATGAGATGCAGATTCACTCTCTGACAGCAGGTGGTGCTTCTGGAACAGCAATACAGCGTTTCCTTGGTTAACACTGTAAACAAAGCAGAGCTGCACTTATTAAAACCATTATAAGTGTATTATGTAAATGATCAATTGAAAAGAAAATATCATCTAAACTTTTCTGAAGAAAGTCAGTTCGCCTCAGAGATACATTAATATAAACTCCCACCCCAGATGTATTGCTTGTATTTGCTTAACATCTCAACCAACTTGAATCATCACATACTTGTATCGATGTTCAACTGGCTCGTGGTGTGTCGTTTATTCCCCTAGTTTTGTAAGCTAAACTCTGCAACTTGCCAGGATTGACGTTGCCTATACCTGGGGTAAAGGATAACGTGAACATTTAGGACTCAGACTTCATAATCAATTAAGTTAGCTCAAAATGACATAAAACGACTTGCAGACCAACAGATTATTCTGTATCCAATTTGATGATCACTAAACACTGAAGCAGAGTCAAGTAAGAGTTCAATCTTAGATCTAAAGAATTCAGAAAAAGATTCACACGGAATGTGAGAGAATGAAACAGTATCAAAAGGCTTCAACAGCTTGCAGAAACCTGCATATAGACACCTGAATGAAAAACTGTACAAAGCTTAAATGTTGCCTATAGATTTTTATTTCAGATTTTAGATCTGTGTTCTGAGTGATTGGTATTGTGATATATTTGCATATTTAGGTCACTTTTAATGGATAACAATGCAATTATGGAATGTTCATCTTAAAAACACAGCGAAGCAGCAGACAAGCTGGAATCATAGACTGTATAAAAACAGGCTGGAATGAATTTGTGGGCAAAACTGTTTGTGTATGTCGCCCTCTTGTGGTTAGACGTGGTGCTGCTTGTGACTGATGACACAACAGAGACCTACATCTGACGAGCATTACAGGATGAAGCAAATGAGGTCTAGACAAGATGAAACTATTGTGTCAGCATATACACCAGTATACGTATTGCTATTATAATTGAATGTGTCCACTATGTCATTATTTACCTATTTTACCGGCCAGTAGTGCACTGATCAGTGATGGATGGGTCATGCGAGCTGAAATGCTGTGACACCAGATCGCTAATGTCCTGCTGTGCTTTGACCCTGGACCACAAAACCAGTCTCAAGTCACTGGGGTTGGGGTACATTTGTAGCAATAGCCAAAAATACATTATTTGGGTCCAAATTATAGATCTTTTTTTATGCCTAAAATCATAAGGATATTAAATAGCTTAAAGATCAGGTTCCATGAAGATACGTTGTAAATATTCTACTGTAAATATATATTAGTATTTATTAATATGCATTGCTAAGAACTTAATTTGGACAAATTTAAAAGCGATTTTCTCAGTATTTAGATTTTATTGCACCTTCAGATACATCAATGGAAAGCTTATTTATTCAACTTTCGGATGACGAATAAACCTCAATTTAAAAAAAAAAAAAAAAAAAAATACACTTAAGACTGGTTTTGTGACTCCAGGGTCACATTATATAACTGAAATTTACATCCACAGATCCCATAAATGCAGCGACGTGCCTGGTCTGCGTCACTTCCGGCACTGTATCACTTTGATAAATAGAGCCAATGAATAAAACCAGCTGCAATCATGCATTACTGAGACAGCCAGGGCCTCACTCCGAGTGGGAGATGTTTTTTCCTTCTAGTCCTGAATAAGAACTCGGTTTCTTTTGAATCAGAAGAGGTTCTCTAG
Source organism: Carassius gibelio (assembly GCF_023724105.1). NCBI lineage: Eukaryota > Metazoa > Chordata > Actinopteri > Cypriniformes > Cyprinidae > Carassius > Carassius gibelio. The sequence goes on along the minus strand of NC_068375.1, from coordinate 20,681,213 downwards.
GAATCATCTTTAGTGTCTTTATCTCATCGTTGTATTTTAACAATTATTCAATTCAACTGTGCACAAACACACTGTATTCTCACAAACTAATGAATGTTGTTTTAGTCAATAAAGTAATTATTAATCGATGTACAGGTGCTGGTCATATAATTAGAATATCATCAAAAAGTTGATTTCACTAATTCCATTCAAAAAGTGAAACTTGGATATTATATTTATTCATTACACACAGACTGATATATTTCAAATGTTTATTTCTTTAAATTTTGATGATTATAACTGACAACTAAGGAAAATCCCAAATTCAGTATCTCAGAAAATTAGAATATTGTGAAAAGGTTCAATATTGAAAACACCTGGTGCCACACTCTAATCAGCTAATTAACTCAAAACACCTGCAAAGCCTTTAAATGGTCTCTCAGTGTAGTTTTGTAGGCTACACAATCATGGGGAAGACTGATGACTTGACAGTTGTCTAAAAGATGACCATTAACACCTTGCATAAGGAGGGCAAGACACAAAAGGTCATTGCAAAAGAGTCTGGCTGTTCACAGAGCTCTGTGTCCAAGCACATTAATAGAGATTCAAAGAGAAGAAAAAGTGTACAAGCAATAGGGATAACTGCACCCTGGACAGGATTGTGAAACAAAACCCATTCAAAAATGTGGGGGAGATTCACAAAGAGTGGACTGCAGCTGGAGCTTCAAGAACCACTACACACAGACGTATGAGAGACATGGGTTTCAGCTGTCGCATTCCTTGTATCAAGCCACTCTTGAACAACAGACAGCATCAGAAGTGTCTAAAGACAAAAAGGACTGGACTGCTGCTGAGCGGTCCAAAGTTATGTTCTCTGATGAAATTACATTTTGCATTTCCTTTGGAAATCAGGGTCCCAGAGTCTGGAGAAAGAGAGGAGAGGCACACAATCCACGTTGCTTGAGGTCCAGTGTAAAGTCTCCACAGTCAGTGATGGTTTGGGGTGCAATGTCATCTGTTGGTGTTGGTCCACTGTGTTTTCTGAGGTCCAAGGTCAACGCAGCCATATACCAGGAAGTTTTAGAGAACTTCATGCTTCCTGCTGCTGACCAACTTTATGGAGATGCAGATTTCATTTCCCAACAGGATTTGGCACCTGCACACAGTGTCAAAGCTACAAGTACCTGGTTTAAGGACCATGGTATCCCTGTTATTAATTGGCCAGCAAACTCGCCTGACCTTAACCCCATAGACAATCCATGGGGTATTGTGAAGAGGGAGATGCGATATGCCAGACCCAAGAATACAGAAGAGCTGAAGGCCGCTATCTGAGCAACCTGGGCTCTCATAACACCTGAGCAGTGCCACAGACTGATCGACTCCATGCCACGCTGCATTGCTGCAGTAATTCAGACAAAAGGAGCCCCAACTAAGTATTGAGTGCTGTACATGCTCATACTTTTCATTTTTATACTTTTCAATTAGCCAAGATTTCCAAAAATCCTTTCTTTGTATTGCTCTTAATTTATATTCTAATTTTCTGAGATAATGAATTTCGGATTTTCCTTAGTTTTCAGTTATAATCATCAAAATTAAAAGAAATAAAAATGTGAAATATATCAGTCTGTGTGTAATGAATGAATATAATAAACAAGTTTCACTTTTTGAATGGAATTAGTGAAATAAATCAACTTTTCGATGATATTCTAATTATATGACCAGCACCTGTTTAAGCTTTGCAAAGTTGTTGTGAATGATATATCTTGTGAAACATACAAATAAATTCTGAATAAAATTCAATGAACTATGCAAAATTGTAAAGCAGATTTGTGTATTCTGGATGTTTAAATCCATGGCCAGAGTCAGTTATACTGTGGCTGCCTGTGTGAAATAATTAGTAGACTCCTGGATGAAAGAATTTATAAATGTATTAATATTTTAAAATCAAGCGTGACCTTTTTATATTGTAGGGTGATCGTTTATGCTTTAAAATGGAAACATTCCACTTCCTGCAGGTGACGGAAAAGATGTTGACTCAGCAGTTTGAGTTGCCATGGTGTTTAAAGACCAAACATAAGATACAACACTCTGAGACATCTGACCTAAAGGCCCGCATTAAGACCTTACTGGGCCCTGGTGCTATGACTTACTGCAGGGCCCCTATTATAAATAAAATATAGCTATATATCGCTTTAAATAGGATTTTTACCCTATCAAAATTTTGATGCATTGAAATGTTGTAATTCTTGTTAACTATTTCAGTATGTAAAAAAATAAATAAAATAGCATAAGTAAAAACAGCCACAAGAAATTACAAAAATAGACCTACTTGAAACACTTGTAGAAATTATATTGTATGAAATAAATGTACAAATAAACTGAATAGTCTTCACTGTCTAAATTCAATATACATTCAGTTAATCTACTCCACTACCAATCACGGGCCCTCTCCTTGTGCGGGCCTGGGGCTTCAGCCTCACCTATCCCAATGGTTAATGTGGCCCTGCTGACCTACTAAGTTGGTATGGTTATTTTTCTGTATTCAAATGTAGGAAATTATCACACTTTGTAATTAGGTGTATTTTAATTTTTTTATATACTGTATCATTCATCAATTATAATCATATTTAATTTTATATTTAATATAATATATATATATTTTACAATTTAATACTATATCTGTCACGATGTGGGTTGGATGAAGCGCACAGCAAAGGGGTAATCCAAAGGCGAGTCTTCATTAATCCAAGAGTTTAACACAGAATAACATATATAGGAGATAAACATTAGTGATGGGACAATTGATACAGAGGCTCCGATGCAGTTTTCAAAGCACTATTGTATCACACACTGTGCAGATGCTTGAACCGAAATGAAATCACTGTGTGATTAATAACGTTTGAAGCTTCAAACGCCATGCAGTGTTGAAAGATCGGGACAGCTGGTTTGAAAAAATTGGTGCTTCGCATGGCTCATGTGTTTGACTTTACAGTGATTTGGTTGTGTGTGTGTGTGTGTGTGTTTGTACACTACTTTGGGATTCAGCAGAAGAGAATGCACGTGACACCTCTATTGCATTTTATCATGTTCTATAGACCCTGAACAGCTTGCCCAAAATATTTTTTCTACTACTCACATCGGTTATTAATTATAAATCACACACTTGTATATTTTATATTATTGATCAATATGTGAATCCGATGACTGGACTACACCTGACATGAGTTGGCACAGATTAAAAACCTTTTTAAACCAACCTCTGCTCCACCATGTTTTGTGAGATATGGTGAAGAAACATAAAAAATCTGACCACCAGATATAGCTAAGGCACATGGTGTTAAAAGCTTCGCGTGATGAACCATTTTCCAGCACAATTTCATGAAAGCCTTAAATGATTCAGAAAGCCTCGTTTACCCATCATTAATAAACACCATAACATAAATTTAAAGCAAACGGGGAAAACACTGGGTATATAAACACATGGAACGTGATTAAGAACTGAAACAGGTGGAGAACTAAATCAAAACAGATGAACAGAAAAGACTAATCAGGGAACAATAGAAAATGGTGAAGGCAGAATGAACAGAAACGCAGGGAATTAAAAAAAAAATATCTCCCACACCATTACAGCCTGAAGCGCTGAGACAAGGCAGGATGGCTCCATTCTTTCATGTTCTTCAAATTCTGACCCTACCATCTGAATGCAGCAGAAATTGAGACTCTTCAGACCAGGCAATGTTTTTCATCATCTTTTGTCCAATTTTGGTGAGCCTGTGTAAATTGTAGGCTCTGTTTCCTGTTCTTAGCTGACAGGAGCAGCACCCGGTGTGCTCTTCTGCTTCAGGCTTCGACGTGTTGTGCGTTCAGAGATGCTCTTCTGCATACATTGGTTGTAACAAGGTGTTATTTGAGTTACTGTTGCCTTTCTATCATCTCTAACCAGTCTGCCCATTCTCCTCTGACCTCGGACATCATCAAGGCATTTTCATCCTGCTGCTCACTGGATATTTTCTCTTTTTTTTGGACCATTCTCTGTAAACCCTAGAGATGGTCGTGCCTGTAAATCCCAGCAGATCAGCAGTTTTTGAAATACTAATTTCACCTCATTCTGATACTCGGATTGAACTCCAGCAAGTCGTCTTCACCACACCTAGATGCCTAAATGCATTGAGTTGCTGATTAGCAATTTTTGTTACCAAGCGATTGAACAGGTGTAGCTAATAATGTGGTCGGTGAGTGTACATATATAGGTGTAATTATATATATATATATATATATATATATATATATATATATGTATATGTATATGTGTGTGTGTGTCATTATAACTATTGTTATTGAGTGCAATACAAAACAATTGTGTTGTAAAATGCAAAACAATATATATATTTTAAGAATATTTCTGAATTCCATTAAATTACTGAACAAAGCCTTGAAATTACAACACATACTGTTTAAAATGTTCAGTTGCATTTGTTAATGTTATTATGTATATGTTTATATTCTAAATGTTAATAAACAGTTGGAATATATCAACATTTCATGCAGTTTTTATGGTCATTCTTTTGTCATAATTGAGCTTATGTGCTATATTTCATGTGCTGCAGATTTCTGGAATTTCTGTTTGTTTCTAAAGAGGAAAAGGAGGTACAGATCGGCTTCACCTCCAAGGAGCAGATTCTTAACCAGATGTGCACCAAGTTTAGCACCAAGCTTGATGAGTTTTAGTGTATTGTGAGCAGATGATATAAATAAGCTACAGGGCGTGGACATGGCAAAACATACGTAACAACATACTCAAAAAATCAATTCAATTCGCCTTTCTGTAAGGCTCTCGGCAACCTCAGATCATCTTGAGAGAGAGAGAGAGAGCAAGTTATCGTGCTAAAGCAATCAAGCTCATCAATACTGGATACTTCATCTAAAAGATTAAAAAACTGAAATTAATTGGTGAGTACAAATGTTTCTACACTTTACTTTATGAAGTATACAACATTTAAATTAAAGTCAGATTTTGCTAAAACCTGTAAAGGATTTTTTTATTTTTTGCTGCCAAATGCCTTAGGTTTATTTATATTTTTTAATTATACATTTTTACTTTAGTCCATATTTGTCCAGATCAGTTCATGTTTGTCTCTTTGAAAACAGACAATAACGTTTGACTGTTTTTGCTCAAGGCACCACATGCGGAGTAAGAGCTACATCTCATAATCTAGCGAGTGAGATGATATAAAGATGGTGTCTGTGTAATGTACAGTTTCTGCTGTAATGTTATCTGAACCCATTTACAGAGAGTCCAAGTCATAATATGTTACTAAAAAAGACTATATAGCATCTTGAAATTGCATATTAGGTCATAATCTAGCGTGAAACAACATTAACTGATATAATTTGTCCATCAAATATCTGTTCGCCTCTTTAACAAGCTGAGCTGCCTCACCCTTCGAGGACTCTGCTTTCACATACAGACTGAATATACTCACTTCTGTTCCTGATTGAAATATATCCTTGACACCCTTTCTTTAATTTGATATGCACATTACAGGTTAATCCTTGTTTTAATGTCTGTTTTATGGTTATCTATTGTTTATAGTGTGTGTTGAAATCATACTGATGTAATTAATGATGCTAACTGGTGTTAGAATGTCACATTTATCTATAAAAGCAAAATCTGTGATTCAGCTTTGTGAGAAAAATGTCACAAGATATATCACATGTATGCTAAGAAACTTATTTTCCTCTCAGGTCAATTTAGAGAATGTAATTCTATATGAAGTAATTTACAAAGAGGCTAAAATATAATAATCTACAGTACAGAATATCCAGTGCATTAGTAACTGCATTTCGTTAGAAATGCATTTTTCATGCATTCTCAGGGAAAGTTTTCCTTAGATGGGACAATCATGCCCATTCCTTGGGTGGGATCATATAGCTTGTAACAGGGTCACTGTGATTTTGCCAAGTAAGACAAAGATATTTTATGCTATAGAGGACGCAAGGACTCAGTATTTTATTTTCATTTTTATTTATTATTTTATAAAAATGCATGAATAGACAAGTAAAGGCAAAAATGATGGGATTAAAAAAATAAAAAATCACAAATCAATTAAATACCAAATTTTATACCAAAATTTGTATAAAGATGATTCGTAAAATATATAACAGGATGATTTGATATACAGTTTTTCTTTTATGCAACATGTGTAAAATGGCCAATAAAGGTTTTCACATTATTGTATATCTATACACTGTATCTAATTTGTATATTAATTGGGGCAACATGTAATGAAAAAAGAAGTGTGTAATAATGGGAGTAATAATTGGCAAGATTTTTATAGTAATATCTAATATTTCATAGGAATATTAATATATAATTTATTTTTCCAAAATGCGTAATAAACATGCTTTTAGTCATGATGTCCTCCTCTAGAGTGGACATGTAAGAAATCAATGTCTAGTTAAATATTTTTAGTTCTAGCAATGAAATACACATACACTTAAGCCCTATATATAAAACAACAGTAGTTCTGCATTTGCTTCCACTTCATGTCACAGACATGTTCATGTCTAGTTGGATAATTTGTGACTTCTTCCTCTTTTAACAGTTTTAAAACAAGAAGAAAATGTGATGATCCATTATAACACTCCAGCAGCTTCTACTCTTACAAAAGCAGCTTTTAGTCTACATTATATTCAATTCAATTCAACTGATGTTTATTTCTATATTTCAGTAGTCAGAGCACTCACTGATCAGGAAGTGGCCATTTTAAGTGAAATCCTTCTAGTGCACTTGGAATGTTAATTCCCTGAAAAATCCCACAATGCACCACGAAAACTAGGGAGCAGCAAGGCTATGGCCGCTTACCACAAATGACATCACATTTCTGAAGTGCAAATCATAAACCACACATGCTGTTTTGCTAAATATAATTTTCTGGCGACAGGACATCTGAAAAGACAACCCCCCCTTTTTTAGTAAATATCAGCATAAACACACATCACTAGACAAGTAATGAACACATCTATTTAACATTTCTAAATAATAATGTGAAATGTTGTTAGGACACATTACAGTACGATTTGTTTAAAGAGAATAAAAATAATATCAAAAAAGAATGGACCTGTCTGTTGTTGATTCTACAATGTTGTCCACTGACGTTGTATGCAGTTACGTCACCGGAAATTAAGTAATCACTGTCCCAATGTGTAATGATCAAGAGTCCTTACCAGTGATGCTTTGTACACACAATACACTGATTCAAACCCTCTTAAGCTAAGGAGCTGATTGAGATTTACTCATGAGTGAATTATCATCAGTGTACAACTCCTAATTTTAAAGCTAGCTAGTGTCAGAATGTCCCATTCATGTATAAAAGTAAAATTTTTGTCAAACTCCCATTTCCTAGACCTTATTTGTATGAAATGGAAACCTAATGTCTTGTTTCTCTGAATGATATTACTTATACACTGTTTACAGGCTTTAATTTGTGCTGTATGAATAAGAAAACAGCACTATGAGTACATCAGAAGACAGCAGCCCCACATTCTTCCTGGAGACCGATGACCTGACAGACGAGGAAAGGTCAAAGTTCAAACAGGTGAAGAAAGGCACCTCAAAGGACAAGAGACCCATGGATTCTGATTACCTGGAGGAGACAGATGAGTCTGCACACACAATTAAATTTAACCTAAACTTTGACAGGTAAGCAGGCCTCCTTTAACCACACCGGAGTGTATGAAAAACACAGTGTGAGAAATCCTTACTTTATCAGACACATTCTACACACAGGGGAATCAGAAATGTGAAAGAGGAACCAGCTCAGCAGGACAGAGAGAGGTTTACACTCAAGAGGCTGTTTGATGCCGTGTCCAGTGGGAATGTGTCTAAACTGCAGGGTTTACACGAGTACCTGCACAAAAACATGAAACGGCTCACCGACTCTGAGTGTAATTCTATTCAAGAACAAATACACCACAGTTCCATTCAAACGTTTGGGGTGGTAAGATTTTTGGAATAAGTTAGTTATGTTCACCAAGGCTGCATTCATTTGATCAAAAATACAGTGAAAACACTAATACAGTGAATTATTATTACAATTTAAAATAACTGCTCTATATATTTTAAAATGTGATTTATTCCTGTGATGCAAAGCTGAATTTTCAGCAGCCATTTCTGCAGTCTTCAGTGTCACATGCTCCTTCAGAAATCCTTCTAATATACTGATTTAAAACTCACGATGCAAATAAAGTAAAGCATCACTTTTGATCAATTTATTGTGCCCGTGCTGAATTAAAAAAAACCTACCCCAAATTTCTGAATGGTATACGATACGAAGAATGCACATAAGAGCACTGTGAACTCATGACCGATATTCATTATATAATGAAACAACTGTTTTATAACTTTTTTAGATAAGTCCAATGGAAAGACAGCTCTGCTGAAAGCACTTTTAAATTTGAAGGAAGGCGAGAATGACACTATTGAACTTCTGCTGGAAATTGCAGAGAAAACGGGAGATTTAAACAATTTAGTCAATGCTGCCTACACAGACATTTACTACAAAGGTCAGACACAGCTTCATTTTACATAATATTTTAATTAGTCTAATTATTCTTATCAGATCTAGTTTTATATTAACTAACATTAGTGATTTATTTTTCATAAATCAACAGAATATTGATCATATTTTATTTGGCTGTCCAACCCATCCATTTTGCAATGTTATCAACTGATCTCTTTGAGACAGGTCAGACAGCTCTCCATGTTGCAATTGAAAGGAGGAGCGCAAAATTTGTAAAGATGCTTGTTGAAAAAGGGGCTGATGTCCATGCTAAGGCCTGTGGGAAATTCTTTCAGCCCAATCAAGAAGCATGCTTCTATTTTGGTAGGTCTATTGATATGATTAAACTTTTGTAATATGGATATAATATAAAAAATCTACATTTAAAATTCTACTTAATGACTTGTTACTGACCCACATTTGTGGGAACCGAGGCTTATCTGTATCTTTTACATCTTTTGTCCACAGGTGAGCTGCCCTTGTCTCTGGCCGCTTGCACTAATCAGCCGGACATCGTTGACTTCCTTATGGACAATCCTTACAAGAGGGTGGATGTCGGGAACAGGGACTCTCATGGAAACACAGTGCTTCACGCACTAGTATCCATAGCTGATAACAGTCCTGAAAACACAGAGTTCGTCATTGCCATGTATGACCACATCTTATTGAAAGCCGACCAACTTCACCCAGAGATCAAGCTGGAGGAAATCAAAAATAACAAAGGACTCACTCCACTCACACTAGCTGCCAAGACAGGAAAAGTGGTGGTAAACCTTCTTTTTTCTGGTGTTTACTGATTTTTGAATGTTTGTTTTGAATGTATTTATTTAAAGCGGTGATTCGTTTGAAGCAGGGTGTATTTCTTTAAGTGCCAGTTCTGTATTCTATTCTGTTTTTGGATGTTCCTGATTTTGTGTGGATGTTTAGTCCCCATGTGGGGAGAAACAGTTTCTGTTTCTGAAGTCTTGACTATCTCTCTGTCTCTCTATCTCTCTGTCTCTCTCTCTCTCTCTCTCTCTCTCTCTCTATATATATATATATAGACATAATTATACAAAAGCTTCCACAGGTAAGCGTACCCTAAAAGAGTGACAGAAAGAAACAATGACACACATGATTTGGTTTTGTATGTGTACGTTTTTATTTTAATTTTTTTTATTGTATGTTTTAGCCGTGATGCCCATCCACTTGCATTATATGACTAATAGACTGAAACAGTTTTAGTTAAATATCTCAGTTTGTGTTCTACTGACAAAACAATTTCACCAACATCTTGGATGAAGCAGATAAACATCAAATTTTCATTTTTGGGTGAACTATCCCTTTAAGTGGGAGCCCACGACCCCTGTCATCAAAGCATCCAAATGTGCAACACACACTTACAACACAAAACACCATTAATAAGGTGAAATGTGTACATACTCTCTGTCTTTTAGCAGATTTACCAATTGATGTAGTTTCTATTCATGCTGGCCAAATATGAACAATAGGTAAAATCTTGATTTGAGTGGGGCTGAGGGCCACTGCTGGAAATATTTGAGTGGCTTCTCCCATAACAGATGTCTCACTCCAATCTTTCGTTAAGCCTATAACTTGGAGCTGAGCCCTGGTCATAACCTTTACTTGAACCTAAACTCTTTATTCATTGTATTGCTTTTGTTCTAGAATTTAGCTGATGCTGTTGTTGGCTTGGCTGATTACTAAAATCAGTGCACTGCCAAAATAAAAGACACTAAATATAATTTGTCAATCTTTTTAAAAATTTGCATAGGTTGTTAAGAACCTGTATTAAATCATTCAGATTTCATTATTCATTTGTCAAATAGCTGTTAAAGCACATCGTGCAGCGGGAGTTTAAGGGGTGCAAACATCTGTCACGGAAGATCACGGAGTGGGCTTATGGTCCAGTGTGCTCGTCTCTGTATGACCTCTCCTCTCTCGACACCTATGAGAAGAACTCTGCGCTGGAGATAATCGTTTATGGCAGTGAGATTCCTGTGAGATAACATGCTGTTTACTTGGCATTAAATGCATAATTAGATTTGACTACTTCATTAAAGTAGAATGTTTCATTATGAAGAAGCGTAATTGATTTAAATAAAAGCTGTTAATAACAACATCTTTTTTTCATCTGATTTCAGAATCGGCTCGAGATGCTCAATATTGAGCCATTTAACAGACTAATTAAAGAGAAGTGGGAGAGATTTGCGAAACGGATGTTCTTGTTCAATTTTATAGTTTATGTAATCTACCTTTTCATCCTCACTGCTGTAGCTTATCACCACAAAGAAGGGAAGGACTTGACAAACAACCAAGTAGGTATACAGATAGTGTTGCCAGAAAAGCTCACCAAAACCCACCCGATCCATAAAAAAAACACCCAAACTTTAATTGGCATAACAATGTGATAATTATATTGCCTTGACAATCACAAGGACCATTTTTAACTCCCCACATGGAAAGAACCTATATGTGGATATTTGCGTATATATGAAATCTATATGCAGTGTATATGCACATATATGCTGCAAATATGCATATATGATAATATATATGCTGCATATATGCATATATATGCCACATATAGGCAAAATTGAGGTGCATATATGTGCATATACAGGAAATATAGGTTTCCTGTATTGCTTCTTCATATCCACATATAAGCCCTATACATACATGATATGTCTTCTATATAGCTAATGGCAGGATATGGTCATTTTGTAGCTCATATCCCATTTTTGACTGTCATACATGATGCCTAGCTCATATTTTCTATTATTATGGCAAAAACTAAGAATTAACGGAAAAAATTATGCAAGAACGTATGTATGTGCAAACATGTGAAATTGGTATCACATGTAATTGATATGTTATAGAATTTAACTATGGCAATATATTAACATGATATACAGAACCGGACAGTAACGGAGTACATTTACTTGAGCATACAGTACAGTACTTAAGTACAATTTTGAGGGATCTGTACTTTACTCTAGTATCATTTTTGGGGAGTACTCATGACTTTACTCACTTACATTTGAGAGGCAAATATTGTACTCTCTTTACTCCGCTACATTTCTATCCATAACCGTAAGTACCCGTTACTTCTTCTTTCCCTCGTCTCAAGAAATATCCGCGTCCACATGAAACCGATGTAGTATACATTCCAGACCAACATGTGGGGCTGTAATTCTACAGATTATATATATATATATATATATATATATATATATATATATATATATATATATATATATATATATAGGCTATATGGAAAATATGCATACTGACATGACAGTGTCTGATTGAAACCTTATGCTTAAATGTGTCTTTGTGCTTGCATACTTAGAATGTTTTATTAATTAATCCCCACACTTTTCTTTCAGCCTCTAAAGCCTCCACATCTTTATAGAAAAGATAGCAAAGGCTATCTGCTGCAGATAGGACACATCATAACTACCACAGGAGCACTTTACTTCTTTATTAGAGGGGTATGTATCTAATGCTGTATATATACTTTCATATTCAAAATGATTGTCGCCCTTTTTTTACCGAAATTGAATTGCCTTATGTTTTAAGTTAACAGATATGTTAAGAAAGCGTCCAAGATATCAATCCCTGATCATAGATGGATACACCGATCAGCTTTTGTGAGTGCGTTCACTCTCAAATATTGATTTAAGTATTACTTTACAAATACAGATCACTTGAAATTGTTCTTTGTCAATAATTATACTAGTTAGGGTTTAAACTGATCACATTCCTGAGTTTCTGAAATCACTGTATATACTCTCTATATCTACATCACACAGCTAAATTGCACTAATAAAATCTTTATTCCAAAATTAGTAATCATTAAGTGTATACGTTCACTGTTTAATCCTAATAAGACTTTTTATGCATCAGTTTTCTGCAGGCCGTGCTCTTTCTGGCGTGTGCACTACTGTACTTCTTTGGTCAGGATGAATATGTGGCCTGTCTAGTTCTGTGTCTTGCCTTGAGCTGGGTAAATCTACTCTACTTCTCCAGAGGGTCCAAAAATATGGGAATCTACAGGGTCATGATACAAAAGGTGAGTGATAATTGTCTTTCTTATTCATCATGATTTCCTCTGGCATTCAGATTAGAGTATTAAGTAAAATGTGGTTTGTGTAGCATTATAGAAAGATGCTATGCAACACATTTAATTTCTTATTGTGGTATACACTATGGTCTGTACAGTTCAGGCTTTTTACTTCATGCGTGTACAACACACTCTCACAGTCTTTAATTATTGTCAGATGTTTGTTGGAGAAATTTGTCGATTCCTTGTCGTGTACATGGTCTTCCTCATTGGGTTCTCTGCAGGTATATTTGCATACATTCATGAAGGTCCTTGACTCTTTTGTTACAATTTATTTCCTTTTGATCACAATGCAACAAACAATTCCCAATTACATTACTGCTCAAATGTTTGGGTCAGTAGGATTTTTCTTTTTTTTAAAGAAATTAATGCTTTTATTCAGCAGTAATGCATTAGGTTGATCAAAAGTGACCCACACACACACACACACACACACACGTTCTTTTGAATTTCCTATTGCTCAAAGAATTCCTCAGTTGTTAATGATTTGTTTCTTATTCAACAGCTGTGGTTACACTCCTTAATGATAGCGTACCCAAGGGACGATCTTTATTTGTTCCCATTACTGGAAATGAAAACTGTAAGAAGCCCTCATTCAAGAGCATCTACTACACCACTCTGCAGTTATTCAAGTTTACGATAGGCATGGGAGATCTGGAGTTCACCGATCAGTTTCAGTATATAGAGGTCTTCTATGTGCTGCTAATATTGTATATAGTGATGACTTACATTTTGATGCTGAACATGGTGATCGCTCTGATGAATCAAAGAGTGGAGGAGATGTCTGTAGAGAGCACCAGCATCTGGAAACTACAGGTGAAATCAAAGGCGAAGTTAAAGCTGTCTATGCATTTCTGCAATAAACATACACTTGAAATCCTTTAGCTGATTCAGTGGGAAAATAGCTGTAATGGTTTGCCATTTTTATTCACAGCGTGCAATCACCACCTTGGACATGGAGTGGATTCTTCCCCGCTGTCTGAAGACAAAGCTGCGCTCCGGGGAAGAGAAGGATCTAGGCGGGGAGCAGGAGCCTGATCGACGCTGGTGCTTCAGGTGACCCCACTGGCTTCCACCCGAAACCACAAGATCTAAACACAAGTCTCCTTTTTAAAAATGGATGATTCATTTAGAAAAGTGGATATTAGCATGCAAACACAAACATTATCAATAACTATGCACACTTAACCTGTATTGATCTGATTACTGTCAATGCATGTGTCCTCTTTCTTTCAGTGTGGAGGAAGTCAACTGGAACCTGTGGAACAGAAACCTTGGTGTAGTTACCGAGGATCCTGGGAAATGTATACCTGTACCATCCCCAACTAAACTTCAGAGAGGTAGTCAATGTTTAACAAACGTTTCTATGTGTGTGTTATTTTAATCTTACATCATATCGTTTGTATTGGTTATAGAGTCGAGCCGGCGTGGACTCCTGCAAACGTTCAGTAAACGGTGGACGCCGAGACCAAAACGCAAAGATGTACAGGAGCTGAGTCCTCTAGCAGAGGCCTCTAGCTCCGTATAATAATGCCTTTATAATCTGTTATCTTTTGCAATGTCAGTCCAACTGGTGTAGGTACACTTACATATTATGACTGGTTTAAGCTGCGTTTAAAAAAACATATGCACCTCAAGGGTCATTTCTTTTATGCATCATGTTTTTTAAATGTAAAATACAAGTAAAAAATTAAAATTAAATGTAAAAGTAGTATAAAAACATTATATGCATGTTGTCATTTAAAAAAGCATTTAGATAAAATATACATAGCTAATTTCATATGTGTGTGTGAAAATATGAAATATATATATATTTATATTTATATTTATATATAATTTACACTGTGCCAGGAAAAAGAAAAGAATGAAAATTAAGAGCTGAAGATCAAAGTCCTTTTAGGGAAGTCGTGGCACTCTGCCACCATCTTGGCAACGCCTCCGGGCAGCTATTTCAGACTAACAAGACCAGGCTCCTATCTAAATTAATGGGCATAGAGTCAGAACTGCACTTTCACTGGTCACGGGACATAAATATTGCATGTATGGAAACAGCAGTGAAATATGATAAAAATTGATGAAAATTTTCGATGACTTTGCCCCAAAATAAGGTTTAAAATGCCTTTTCCCCCACAGGTTATACTTTTACTACGCATGCGCAAGGGTTCCTCAACTGTGCACATACGTTAGTGGAACCAGATGATAGGCTTCAATGTTTCCCCGCTTGACTGTTAAAAGCAGATGATTGGCTTTCCAGTGGGAGGGGCGGGACATGTGCATACAACCGCCATCTTTGCCGTTACAGGTGTTCCCATAGACGGGTGTTCCTTATATAGTTGTATTGATGATTGAGGAAGTGGAATGTCTCTTATAAATTGTCTCTGTGAAGACTAGTTAAAATGAGGATTTGAACTATTTGAATCATCTTTTGAAATTTTGATCATAGGCTACTGATGTTTTTAGCTTTAGCAAACAAGATGTTTCTGACATAAACCAATATCACAAAAACAAAATTAGTCTCAGAATCATATTGATGAGATTTTGATCGGAAAACTAAGAATAGTTGGTAATTGTGTGTCCACTAAAAGTCAAGTTAATTTATTCCGCGATGCCGGAAAGCTGAACTGAGTGGCTGGTTACTTGTGCGCCGTGTTCGGTCTCTTAAAGTGACCGCGCCTAATTTACTAGCTCTGCTGTCAGTCTTTAATGTTAATCCAAGAAAATGAAAGATGGATTTGGATGGGCAAAGACAGTTCATAAACAGCGCTGTATTTAATCAAATCAAAGTTAAAAATTCAGCAGGATGAGCTCAAGGGAGTTAAAGTCCAAAAATTAAAACTGCACGCTTGAAAAGTCCAAAATTAGTCACGGCAAACAGAAGGACAGCAGGAGAGCAGCCGAAGCCAAAACATGCATTCGCTCAACTGGAAATGTCAATGGGTCAACACTAAATAATTAAAATAAATAACAGTAGCCTACGTTACATTCACCTCGATATTCACTCAATTGTTATAATGCAAAACTAATATGATTTCCATAGTTAAAATATGGATATTATAAATTGTGTTTAATCTTTTATTCATTACATTAACACAAACACCCAAAACACAAAAATGCCACAAGGAGGCTACCTATTATTATTATTGTTAATTTTTACATTTAAAAACACTAAAAACTCAACATTTAATGTCTCTTAAACTTTTCTATATACCAGGATACAAACAAAAAAGAGTTGAGACATAACAATGTCGTCAAAATGCATTGCATAATGAGAATGACCCCAGACACCTTCTGTTTGCATAACTGTACAAAGCTTGAATGTTGGCTGTAGACATCTTTTCCTTCAGGACATTTATAGGCTGTTCTCGATGATAATGAGGTATTGGAATCATGTGATATATTTGCATATTCAGTTTACTTTTAATGCATAACAATGTAACTAATGAAAGATCATCTTGGACCGGTCTTGTGTAGCCAGACTGACTCTGGGAATCATGACAGCTTTCATTGGCCAAGGCCCGGCCATGAGGCTGTTTGACCGTTTCCACGTTTCGTGTGGAAATGTGGCCACAATAAGTGTGTAAAATTATCGGACGTATTTTAAAGATTCTCTGCCGCAAACTTTAAATATTTCACATACTTTTGAAATCAAGCGTTTAGTTGATCCTGATATAGTTTGTTGTCAGAGTTGTAAACACAGCGGCTTTCTTCTTCTGTGAGGGGGTTTGGCGCCACGGTATCTTTATTTCCATGCAGTTCGTTAAAGAACTCGACACACACGTCTCGCGGGAATCCTGTAGAATTCAACCAATCCGATGACGACTTCGACACTCCTGAAGTGTTTACACTTTTGTGTTCCATATGCATCAGATGTTTAGCCAAAGGTCCGTGGGCGTGACGTCTGAGATGCTTGGACTGATTTCAGGGGCAAAAGACCAAAGCGTTATTAAACTGTTGGTTACAACACAATCTCTCTGTTTACGGTCGTGTCCTATTATGTAAAGCAGAAGGCTTATCTCGATTTGTCTATCCCTCCCTATCTTTATATGTTAAAGACTCTTATTCTAAAGAT